>NW_024081491.1:433547-577328 GCF_003009895.1 Hyaena hyaena
GCGGTTCGTGGGTTCGAGCCCCGCATCGGGCTCTGTGCTGACTGCCAGCTCAGAGCCTGGAGCCTGTTTCAGTCTGTGACTCCCTTTGTCTCTGACCCTCCCCTGCTCACACTGTCTCTCTCTCTCTCCTAGAAATAAAAACATTAAAAAAAAAATTTAAAAAAAAAAAAAAAAAAAGAAGCTGTCTCCAGGCTCTGAGCTGTCAGCACAGAGCCCGATGTAGGGCCTGAACCCACTAACCATGAGATCATGACCTGAGCTGAAGTCAGATGCTCAACCAACTGAGCCACCCAGGTGCCCCCCCCTTTTTTTAATTAAAAGAAAATGTTTATTTTTGAGAGAGAGAGAGAGAGAGAGAGCGTGCACACAGGCAGGGGAGGGGGAGGGGGGAGGGAGACACAGAAATCAATCCAAAGCGGGCCTCAGGCTCCGAGCTGTCAGTGCAGAGCCCAACGTGAGGCTCAAACCCAGAAACTGCAGTATTATGACCTGAACCCAAGTCGGATGGTCAACCAACTGAGCCCCCCAGATGCCCTCTTTGTTGCTATTTTAAATGGGATTTTTCTTCAGTTATATTTATGTTGTTTGTATATTACAATCAACTTTTTCAGTGATTTTATGTGTGGTCTGAAAATAAAATTAAAAACACTACACTCACATAGTATAGCAAAAAGATCATTAGGTCCCAGGTTGTATTCTAGGCTTCACAGCTCATTAGTTGTGTGATCTTAAGCACATCATCATGATCTTTAGTATCCTCTTAGGTAAAATAAGGATATTAGTCTTATACTTGATATCAAACAATGGGCCACTGCAGAATTATTGAAAGAGAACCTTAGAGTCCATGCAGGTATTATCTGTGAACTGTACAAATAGTGTCTTACAAATATGTATGGCCTTTTCAAATGTATATATAAATAATGTTATGGTAAATAAAGTATAAGTTCATTTTAAAACTTTAGCAGTTTATGGTAAAGTTTTACCTTTTTGTGTGTTTTCCAAAGACAGATACTATATATACTGCTACTATTATATAGGGCTCTAGAAACTCTTTTGCAATTACTACATAAAGTCTCTCAGACCCTAAAAATTGGGCGTCTACTGGCCTAGCTGATCTGTAACATTTCTTTTTAATTTGTGGGTGAGCCTATGTAACTGCAACTTAAAAATTTTTTTTAATGTTTATTTTAATTTTGAGAGAGAGAGACAGAGCATGAGTAGGGGAGGGGCAGAGAGAGAGAGGGAGGCCGAGAATTGAAGCAGGCTCTGGGTTCTGAGCCATTAGCACAGAGCCTGACACAGAGCTCAAACCCACAAACCAGCCGAAGTCAGTTTCTTGACCTACTGAGCCACCCAGGTGTCCCTGAAACTGTAACTGTTTGGAAGATTTAGGTGATAAAAGTGTTTAGTCTTTATCTTAAGATAATGATTTTTTTTTTATGTTTATTTTGAGAGAGGAGAGGGGACAGGGGAGGGGCAGAGAGGCAGGGAGAGAAAAAATCCCAAGCAGGCTCCAAGCTGTCAGCACAGAGCCCGACTCCCCATGAGAACCATGAGATCATGACCTGAGCCAAAATCAAGAGTCAGATGCTTAACCAACTGAGCCATCCGGGTGCCACTTAAGATAATGATTATTTTTCAGTGTTTATTTTTGAGATAGAGAGTGCCAACTTGGGAGGGGCAGAGAGAGGGGGAGACAGAGGATCCGAGGCCAGCTCAGTGCAGATGGTAGCGAACCTGACATGGGGCCTGAACTCATGAACCATAAGATCATGACCTGAGCCAAAGTTGTATGCTCAACTGACTAAGCCACCCAGGCACCCCTTAGAATAATGATTTGTTTTTTCAAATGTTTATTTTTGAGAGGGGGAGGGAGACACAGAATCTGAAGCAGGCTCTAGCTGTCACCACAGAGCCTAACCTGAGCTGAAGTGGGAGGCTCAATGGATTAAGCCACCCAAGCGCCCCAAGATAATTATTTTTTTAAATAGTTTATTTATTTTTGAGACAGAGACAGAGCATGAGTGGGGGAGGTGCAGAGAGGGAGACACAGAGTCCGAAGCAGGCTCCAGGCCCTGAGCTGTCAGCACAGAGCCCGACACAGGCCTTGAACCCACGAACGTGAGGTCATGACCTGAGCCAAAGTCAGACGCCCAACCAACTGAGCCACCCAGGCGCCCCCCAAGATAATGATTTTTAAGCTTATAATGTCAGAAGTGTTCCTGGGATCTTTCTCTCTCTCTCTTTTTTTAAAGATTTTGTTTTTAAGTAATTTCTATACCCAACATGAGATTCAAACTCCCAACTCTGAGATAAAGAATTGCATGCTCTTCTAACTGAGCCACCCCCTTAGGATCTCTTTTTTTTTTTTAATTAAAAAATTTATTTTTATTTTTTAAATTTATTTCTGAGAGAGAAAGAGACAGAGAGAGAGAGGCAGCATGAGCAGGGGAGGGTCAGAGAGAGACAGAGACAAAGAATCTGAAGCAGGCTCCAGACTCTGAGCTAGCTGTCAGCACAGAGCCCAATGTGGGGCTTGAACCCAAGAACTGTGAGATCATGACCTGAGCCGAAGTTGGACGCTTAACCGACTGAGCCAGCTAGGCGCCCCATGTCCTGACCTTACTTAGCGTTTTAATGAATGAATGAATGAATGAATGAATTTATTTGTTCATTCATTCATTGAAGTTTGTTTATTTTGAGAGAGAGAGAGAATCCCAAGCTGGCTCCACACTGTCAGCGTGGGCCCAACGCATGCCTTGAACCCATGAATGGTGAGATCATGAGCTGAAACCGAGAGCCCGAAGTTTAACTGACTGAGCCACCCAGGCACCCCAGATAATGCACTTTTTAAAAAAATATATTTATTTTAATGTTTTGAGAAGGAGACACAAACCCCAAGCAGGCTCTACACCATCCGTGCAGAGCTGCACGCAGGCTCAAACCGTGAGCCAGAAGATTGTGACCTGAGCAAAAACCGAGGCCAGTGCTCAACCTACCAACCATCCAGGCAACCCAGAAAATGCTCTTAACAGAAGTTTATTTCCCACCGGGATCTTAGAGCTTACTTTTTTTAAAAAAAGTTTATTTCCTACTGTGTCTTATTTATTTTGCCTCAAAACCGTTGTTTTTTTCCCTTTATGGTTTGAAATTACATAAATATCAACATAGGTTCTCAAAGTAGGAAAGTGGAGATGAGACCAGTGCTCAGAATAGTGATCTTATTAGATTCCAGTTTAGCTGATCTTCATTTATTTTTATTTTTTTGTGTGTCTTTTTTTTAATATATATTTTGAGAGCGAGACAGAGTGTGAGCGGGGGAGGGGCAGAGAGAGAGGGAGACACAGAATCCGAAACAAGCTCCAGGCTCTGAGCTGTCAGCACAGAGCCCGATGCAGTGCTCGAACCCACAGACTGTGAGATCATGACCCGAGCCGAAGTCGGGCGCTCAACCAACTGAGCCACCCAGGCGCCCCTCTGATCTTCAAAGTCTTAAAGTAACAGATGATTTTGGTTTAACATTTATATTAACATTTAGTATTTTCTCTCAGAAGAAATCTCTTGGGCTTGTACTGACTCTCATGAGCATGTTCTTGTCCTAAAAGAAGAATCCTTGATATGAAGTAGAGAAATGAAGTTGAGTGATTAGGACAGGAAGTATGAGTTTTATAACATTTTCACATGTCAAATAAAGATTTAATAGAACTCACCTGTAATAGAGACTGGTAAGTTTTTGGTGGCTGCTTTAATAATCATTTTCTAAAATAAAGGTATCTCTTTCCAAATACTCAGTATCAGATACTCAGTAACCAGCAGGTAGCAATTATAACTATATATTTCAAGAGAATATTGGATATGTTAATTTTCTGTGTTGCTTCTGGACCATCTTATAGAGAGTTTCTAAAGGAGTGAGAAGAGCAACAGTATGATAATAAGCTGCTATATAAGCCATCACATCAGAATACTATTTTGGGGCACCTGGCTCACTCAGGGTTGTGAGTTTGAGCCCCACATTGGCTGTAGAAATTGCTTAAGTAAATAAACTAAAAGAAAATCTTAAAAAAAATACTATTATCTTGTGATACGTTTTTACAAATTAAGAATTACCCTCTAGACTCTCTTGTACTCTGGAGGAGAATTTTATAAGAGTTCTGTCTTGGACCCCTGTATACAGGGGTGGGTAGTAACTGTATCAGCGGCTCTGTGAGACAGTTACACTTTCCTGTGATGTATCCATTGCTTAATTAGGTCTTTATGAATGTATGCAAATAAGAAATTTGTACCCCGACCTACTTTTTAAATTTCCCTCAAGGCTTTTGTTGCATAGGAAAGCTTTGCCAACTCCATTATTACATGTTTGTTGTAGGAAATACTGAAAAGCAAATTGAAGAAAAATCATTCATAGGCCATTGTTAATGTTGGTGTATTTCCTTTCAGGCATATTATATTACTGGAGGTTTTTTGTTTGTTTTTTGTCTCTTTACTACATGGGAGCATTTTCCTGTATAATGAAATATTCTATTTATTTTTATTTTTGTTTATTTATTTTTTATTTATTTCTAGGAGAGAGAGAGAGAGACAGTGTGAGCAGGGGAGGGCCAGAGAGAGAGGGAGTCACAGACTGAAACAGGCTCCAGGCTCTGAGCTGGCAGTCAGCACAGAGCCCGACACGGGGCTCGAACCCACGAACCGCGAGATCATGACCTAAGCGAAAGTTGGACGCTTGACCGACTAAGCCACCCAGGCGCCCCTCTATTTATTTATTTTTAAAAGTTTATTTAATTTGAGAGAGAAAGAACACTCATGCGTGTGAACCTGGGAGGGAATCCCATGCAGGCTCTATGCTTTTCATCAGAGCCTGACTCAGGGCTCGATCTAACAAACCACAAGTCACCTGAGCTGAAATCAGGAGTCAGATGGAGCCACCCAGGTGCCCCTGAAATACTCTTTTTAAATGGGTCACAAATTGTCAGGCTATGTATTAATTCAGCAATAAGATATCTGTTTCAATATCATTTAAGTGCTCTTTTTTTCTGTTAATTGCTAGCATGAAAGAAAAGGAGACAAGTAGGAGTATAAATTGATACGACTCCCTTTGGAAAAGTACTAACTTATTGAAGCTGACATAACAATTTTGCTTCTAGGTATTCAACAGGAATTCATACATATATTCACCAGAAGACATAGATGGAATGTTCACGGTAGCATTATTCATAATATCCTCAAACTGGAAACTGCTCAGATGTCCATCAGCAGCGGAATGAATACATTTGTGATAGAATCACACCATGGCAACATAATAAAGCAAAGAGAATGAACAGATTAGAGCTAAACGCAGCAAGATTGGTGACTCTCAACAGATGCTGAACAAAAGAAGTCAGGCACAAAAGAGTATATTCTTTATGATTCTGATACAAGGGAGTCCATTTTGTAGGATTCCATTTGTATTAAGCTCAAGAACGGGGTAAACCAGTGGGTCTCAATTGGCTGTGATGTTGTTCCCCACGGGGCATTTGGCAGTGTCTGCGGACATCTTTGATTGCCACAACTGGAAGAGGTCAGGGACGCTCCAGACCACCCTGCAGTGCATGGGACAGCCTCACAGCAAACACTTGCCCCTGGACTAAAGTACTCTGTACGCTCAGAGGTCAGGTTGGTGTTTCCTTTGGGTAGAAGGGGGTGTGATCGTGACTCCATGTAGGTGGTAATGTTTTTTTATTTTAGTGCTGGTTACATGGGTGTATTCAGATTATAAAAGTTCATTGAGCTACATGCTTTAATTATTTTTTTTAACCTTAATTTTGAGAGATAGAGTGTAAGGAGGGCGGGCAGAGAGAGAGGGAGATACGGAAACAGAAACAGAAGCAGGCTCTAGGCCCTGAGCTGTCAGCACAGGGTCTGAGGTGGGGCTTGAACCCATGAGCTGTGAGATCATGACCTGAGCCAAAGTCAGACACTTAACTGACTGAGCCATCCAGGCGCCCCTCTAAGACTTCTTTTGAAAGATGGGATAGGTAAGCTCAGAGCCTGGAGGATGTCTTCGGATTCTATGTCTCCCTCTCTTTCTGTCCCTCTCCTGCTCATGCTGTCTCTCTCTCAAAAATAAATAAAACATTAAAAAAAAAAAAGATAGGATAGTCTGGTAACTCCCATAGCTGTAGCTAATAAGCAGCAGGCACCCCCCCCCACACACACACACACTCTTTGGTTGGTACCTATTTCCCAGGCCCCATTTTTCTGTTTCAATTAGTTGTATCCCCTCCCTGGTACCAAACAGCTGGAGTGAGATAGAATCCATACACCATACAGTTCACCTATTTAAAGTAGACCATTCAGAGATTTTTTTATATTCACAGGGTTGTGTAGCCATCACCACAGTTTAATTTTAGAATATTTTCATTCCTCCAAAAAGAAACCTCATACTTACTAGCAGTCACTCCTTTCGCCCCCACTATCTCTTTCAGGTCTAGGCAACCAGCAGTCTTATATTTTGTCTTTAAATAATTGTATGCATTTGAATATTGTGATCTCTATTCTGAAACAGGATTTATAGCAGTTATGCAGTATTTCATCATGAGGTTATGTCATAAATTACATAACATTTGTCTTATATTTAGCACTTATTTAAGTTAAATTACTAGATGTGGAAATACTGATCAAAGGATATAAACACTTTAAAGTTCCTGATAAATATTAACCACGATGCCTTCCAGAAAGGTTGTATCAGACCACCCTCACCATCAGTGGATGATAGTATTTTTTTTTTTTTTTTTTTTTTGCAAATTTTAGGTTGTCATATCGAACAGCATGTAGTCCGATTGGCATGACATGTAGTCATATTGGCAATGTTACACATTTTTTATTTTGTCTTAGACATGTGCATTCTCCTAGACTGATGATTATTCAGACAGTTGATTTGACTGAAATTCAGGCTGTTTTGGACAAGTGTATCAATATTGTCCTTTTTCACATGAAGGCAGTACCACTTAGGATGTGAATGAATGCATTATCCCAGGTTCCCCATACTACAGCTGGTTCCTGAAGGTTCTTACATTCAAATAAAGTGGCTTTTTGCCAGCACAAATTGACACTTTAGCCTACAGTGATGTATTCTGTTTCCTTGTTGGCTAATAGAGCCAAGATTTCAAACTGCTTTCTCTCCTTTAGGTTTTACAATTTGACTCACAACAAATTACATTTTGTGTTTCTCCAATATTGTCCGTAGCCAAGAGCTCTTTTGAAAACAAGTTGTTTGTATGTTTGTAATACATAGAATTACTGTTTGCTAGTGAGCTGCCATGATGCTCTTGCTTAGAAATTGTCACTAGCTAGTTATTAAACCTCTGTTATCGCTCATGCAGAATTAACTTCCACTTAAAGCATTCCAGTTAAACAAAACTTCATTGTAAACCCTTTAATTGATGCCTTGTCTCTGCACCCTCATTCAGGAGGGTGAGTCACTAGCACAGCTCATGATCTGGGATGCCCAGTTAGTTAATACTTTAGAATCATGGTGAGTCAATACTACATTTTGTTTTTTTTAAGTTTGAGTCAACCATAAATTTTCTGGGATGACTGTTTGGAAAATGCCTTTTTGAAAAATTTGACATCTCATCATTGTTTCATTTCACTGCAGTTACTTCTTTTCTGCTCCCTAGAGTTCTGAATGCCACATTATTTGTTGGCTGTTTTATGAATTTTATTCTGCCTGAGGTGATTTTCACCAAATGTTAATAGATGGGACCTTATGAATCATCTGATATTCTCCACTTATTTCACAAATGAATAAAAAAAAAAAAAAGGAAAGAAATACTTATTCCTGAAGTGCCTGTTAGAATCTCTTGCCTCCTAGTTCAGTCTTGAACTCCTTGCTCTGTCTTGGTTTCATAAAATTCAAGGTTAGGAATCCCTATTCTAGAATATTAATTTTAGTTTACCCTTGACTTTGTTTTTATTTTAAAAATATTTCTTAATGTTTATTTTTGAGAGAAACAGAGTGTGAGTGGTCATGATCTCATGGATTGTGGGTTCGAGCCCCACATCAGGCTCTGTGCTGACCAGCCTGGAGCCTGCTTTAGATTTTGTGTCTCTCTCTCTGTCCCTCTCCCACTCACATTCTGTCTCTCTCAACAATAAATAATTTTTTTTTTTTAAATTTTTTTTAATGTTTTTTTATTTATTTCTAGGAGAGAGAGAGAGAGACAGCGTGAGCAGGGGAGAGTCAGAGAGAGAGGGAGTCACAGACTGAAGCAGGCTCCAGGCTCTGAGCTGGCAGTCAGCACAGAGCCCGACGCGGGGCTCGAACCCACGAACTGCGAGATCATGACCTAAGCGAAAGTCGGATGCTTAACCGACTAAGCCACCCAGGCGCCCCTCAACAATAAATAATTAAAAAAAATTTTTTTTAATTTATTAAGGATTTGAGAGAGCTAACTCCCTTGGGGGCACGTCTCCAGGAGAAAGCCCAATGCTGGCATCCGATCACACTGCGGGCTGGGCCCAGAACCCAGAAGCTGGGGCCCCTGAAAGGTGGCAGCTCTCCCTTGCTCCGTTCTGCTCTCTCCAGAGCAGACTCTGCTGGGGACCCTTCCCACTCGCCTCGGAATCACTTTTGGTGCATCTCACCAGCAGAGCACAGATCCGAGGCCTGATCCTTAGCTTCGAGAAACTCTGAGAAAGTGAGTTTGGGTTTCTTTTTATTTAAAAAATTTTTAATGTTTGTTTATGTTTTGAGAGACAGGGTACAAGTGGGGGAGGGGCAGAGAGCGAGAAAGATGCAGAATCTGAAGCAGGCTCCAGGCTCCCAGCTGTCAACGCAGAGCTCATTGCAGGGCTCGAACTCATGAACTGCGAGATCATGACCTGAGCCAAAGTTGGACGGTTAACCAACTGAGCCACCCAGGCACCCCTGTTTCTAATTTGTAAAGGAAATAAAGATTTTAAAATCTGGTCCGTAATAGGCTTGAGGTGGTTTTTTTGGGGTTGTTTTTCAGTTAGAAGGAGATTAAAACTTGGCTCTGACCCATTTGGACTTTATTGTTGCATTTACAAAACATTTAGAATTTAGCACTACTTACTTGAAAAATTTTAATTTCCTGTTTATTATACTTCAGTAAGATTAAAAATTGACAAGGGACAAGTTATTGGGTTTTTTAGTTGTTGATTTGGAGCCCTTGGGAGCTTTTTTTTTACATGAGTCTACTAGAGAGACTTTCCAAAGATATATATGAAAACAGTATTTTTGGATTAACTGTTTTTGTGGCCAACATTATAGTAAAGAGCTTGCAATGGAAAAAATGAATCAGATAAACTGAAAAGCAAAGCATTTCCCGGTAGCTTCACTACCCTATGAAATATGTTGAATCTCTAACAGATGATTGCAGTTTGCTACTTCTAGTTCTTTTGTTTAGCATGTACAACTGTACATGAAATATCTCTTGAATACAACTATAGATTTTAAAGTGTGTTTGTAAATATCCTATAAGCGACTAGATTGCAAGCTTCTTGATGAAAAAGTACCAATTGCATGAATGAATTTTAGACTAAAACTTTTTTTATTCCTTTTTTACTGTAGTAAAATATACTTAATATAAAATTTATAATTTTAACCGTTTTTTAAAGGGTACAGCTTTGGGGCACCTGGGTGGCTGTTGATTAAGGGTTTGACTTCAGCTCAGGTCATGAAGGTCAGGTCATGAGTTCGAGCCCCACATTAGGCTCGCTGTTATCAGCACAGAATCTGCTTCAGATTCTGTCTCCCCCTCTGTCTGCCCCTCCCCGCTCATGTTCTCCCCGCCCCCAAAATAAATATTAGAGATATTTTTAAAAACTAAAAATAATAAACTGGATCACTTTGTGGCATTAAGTAAATTTACATTGTTGTATTACAGTCTCCCGAACTTCTGAATCTTCCCAACAGAAACTGAACCCATTAAATACTAGTTCCCATTCCTCTCAGCCCCTGGCAATCACTATTTTATTCTCTGTTTTTATGAATTTGACTATTGTAGGTACCTCGTGTAAATAGAATCCTAGAATATTTGTCCTTTTGTGACTGACTTCTTTCACTTAGCATAATGTTGTCAAGGTTCATCCATGTGTCAGAATTTCCTTCCTTTCAAGGCTGAAGAATATTCCATTGTATATTATGGAATGTTTTGTTTATTCATCTGTCAGTGGACACTGGGCTGCTTCTACCTTTTTTGGCTCTTGTGAATAACTCTACAGTGAACATGAGTATACAGAATCTTTTGGTGTCTCTGCTTTTGTTTCTTTCAGTATATACCCATGAGAATTGCTAGATCATAAGGTAATTGTATACTTAATATTTTTGAGGAAATTGTAACTGTAAATTGAGAAAACTCAATTGTTTTCTGTAGCAACCATACCATTTTAGATTCCCACCCTTGCTCAACAAGGAAGGAACAATTTCTCCATGGATGTCGCCACTTTTTTTTTTCTGTTCTTTTTTGATAATAGCCACCTTGATGGATGTGATATGGTATCTGATGGTTTTTGTTTGAATTTCCTTAGTGATTGTGATAGCTTAAAACTTGTGATTTAAACTCCTATTAGCCCAAACTTTGCTTCTTAAAAAAAAAAAGACATTGAAGTCATTGATGAGGAAAGGAGGGGACCAGATCCTCATACTCTGATAGCAGAATTGTAAAGAAATAGATACCAGCTTTTTGGAAGGGTAATACAAATCAAAAGCTTTAGGATTTTTGGAGAGCTAGAGGGCAAAGTTGACCTTTTCTTGTAAACACACGCAGACATATCTTGCACAATGTACGGCTGTTCACAAGCAATTCTTTTAGAACTGGGTGTGTGTACCAAGCTGAGTATTACAGCACACCACTATAACCAGCCTACATGTTCAACTGTAGAAGCTTGGTTAGATCCTGATTCAGTAGGTCTGGGAGTAGGAGTTGGCGTTAGTAGGATGTGGGAATGAGCATTTTCAACAAGCACTCCAGGTAATTCTGATGAAGGTGATTTGTGGACCACACGTGAGGTTCCTTTGCTCATCTCTGCTTATCTGCTTTAATTTCAGGTTCCATGGTGTGCTAAGCCTCTCTGCACACTGGTCTTTGACTTCCCTGTTCAGTTCTACAGCTACTTCCCAAACATCCTCCATCATATTCTTGTCTAAGAGGCTTCTTCTTTTTTTAAATTTTTTTTTTGTTTATTATATATTTTATTTTGAGAGTGAGCACGAGTGGGGTAGGGGCAGAGAGAGGAGGAGATTTATAGGTAGTCTCCACATGGTCAGCACAGAGCCTGATGTGGGATTTGAACTCACAAAACTGAGATCATGACCCAAGCCAAAATCCGGAGCCAACTGTGGCACCCGGGCGCCCCTAGTCTAAGAGGCTTCTGGTGCAACTTTTCACTCACATCATTTTCTTCATCTGCCTTGCCTTTACTTCCCACCCCAGCTCAGCCTGCAGAAACCACACCCATTCTTCAGAGACCCGTATGTCTCCTGCAGTCAACTTTTTTTCCCTTCCAGCTTTATTTATTTAAATTTTTTTTATATTTTATTTTTAAAAATTTACATCCAAGTTAGCGTGAAGTGCAGTAATGATTTCAGAAGTAGAACCCAGTGATTCATTCCCTACATATAATACCCAGTGCTCTTCCCAAGTGTCTTCCTTAATGCCCTTTGCCCATTTAGCCCATGTCCCCACCCACAGCCCCTCCAGCAACTCTCAGTTTCCTCTCTGTATTTAAGAGTCTCTTTTGTTTCCCGCCCCCCTCCCAGCTTTACTGAGGTATAATTGACAGCTTATACTTTTTTTCTAAATTTTAAAAAATATTTCTATTTATTTTTGAGAGAGACAGAGTGTGAGCACAGGAAGGACAGAGAGAGGGAGACACAGAATGAAGCAGGCTCCAGGCTCTGAGCTGTCAGCACAGCACAGAGCCCGACGGGAGGCTCGGACCTGTGAGCAGGGAGATCATGACCTGAGCCTAACCTACCGACAGTTTATGCTTTTTAATCCATAGGAATTAATCTCTTTCCTTTCTGTAAATGTTTTCACATTTTGTATTTTTATATGATTAATTGTATTCTGTCCTGAAATATGATTGTATTAATGAACATGTTTTATATTTTCTACTTTGTACATATTCAGGTCTCCTATTTAATATAGCACACATTCATTGAGTGCTTTTTATGTCCGGGGCAGGATGCTAGGAGCTAAGTGGTCAGAAAAATTGAAGAAACCTGGACTTTCAAGGAGCTCATTCCAGCAGAAGAAACCAGTATCACTAACCTCGATTTAATAGAGTAAGTCCTGATATTGAGGGAATGAAGAACTATGGGCTTTCTGCGGAGGGGATTAATTGAGGAGATCAGGGAAACTTAAAGTGGCCTTTGAGCTAAATCTTAAAGGACGAAAAATTTTCCGGGTAGGAAATTGTGGAAAATCAGTTCAAAATTTATTCATTTTTAAAATAAAAAAAAAAATTTTTTTTTTCAAGTTTATTTTGAGGGGGAGAGAGAATCCCAAGCAGGCTCCGCACTGGCAGGGCAGAGCCCAATGCAGGGCTTGAACTCATGAATTGTGAGATCATGACCTGAGCCAAAATCAAGATTTGGATGTGTAACCGACTGAGCCCCAGGCACCCCATGGCAATTTAAAATTTAAAGTGGAGGAAGGTTGGGGTGCCTGGAAAGCTCAGTCCTTTAACCATCTGACTCTTGATCTCAACCCAGGTCTGTCTTGATCTCAGGGTTGTGAGTTCAAGTTTCACACTAGGCATGAAGCCTATTTGAAAAAAATAAAATAAGGGGCACCTGGGTGGCTCAGATCATGATCTCATAGTTCGGGGGTTCAAGCCCCACATTGGGCTTCCTGCTGTTAGGGTGGAGCCCCCTTCAGATCCTCTGTCTCCCTGTCTCTCTGCCTCTCTCCTGCTAGTGCCCTCTCTTCAAAGTAAATAAACATTTAAAAAAATAAGGGGGAAGAGAGGTGCCTGGCTGGCTCAGTGGGTAGAGCACGCGACTCTTGATCTCAGGGTTGTGAGTTTGAGCCTCACGTTGGGTGTAGAAATGACTTTCAAAATTAAGTGTTTCTTTAGTGTTTTACTTGTTTTCTAATGTTTATTTATTTTGAAAGAGAGGGAAAGAGAGTGTGGGCAAGTGATGGGGTGGGGGGCCGGAGAGAGAGAGGGAGAAGGAGAATTCCAAGCAGGCTCCTCACTGTGCACACAGAGCCCACCACGGGACTCGATCCCACGAACCATGAGATCATGATCTGAACCAAAATCCAGAGTCGGTCACTCAACAAACTAAAACACCCAGGTGCCCCCCACAATAAAATCTTAAAGAAAAATAAAGTGGAGGAAAATCAATGAGCAGAGACTTAAATTTATTCCAGTCATTCCGGTGCTGCTTGTTCTAAGAGCCAGGGATATAAGAACAAAGTCCTGTAACAAAGAAAAGATAGGTAGCGTAAATAAGTTCCAAAGGCAAAAGGCAGGGTGAGGGGATAGAGGGTGATGGAGGGATGTGGTTATAGGTAGGTGGTCGGAGAAGAGTCACCACAGGAGGTGACCTCAGAAGAGAAGCATAAATGAAGGGAGCAGGAGCAAATGTGAGGGTGTCCAGGGAAAATGGGTTTAATAAAGGAAACAACAAATGTATGTATGAAAACGCGTAGTGTGAATTAATGTAAAATATAAATAATGATTTTTAAAATTTGAAGTAAATTAAGATGAACACTTTATAAAACAATTGAGTTTTTGTGGAAAAAATGTTTTAATGTTAAAAAGTTTACAGAAGGATTTTTTCACCCCAAGTCAAGCAGACTATTCTATAGGGCATGGAATGCCTTTGGGTGTATTTTCTTTTAAATGTTTTTTGTAATGTCTATTTTTGAGAGAGAGACAGAGTGCAAGTGGGGGAGGAACAGAGACGAGGAGGAGACATGGAAGCTGAAGCAGGTTCCAGGCTCTGAGCTGTCAGCACAGAGCCAGACGCAGGGCTCAAACCTGCCAGCCGCAAGATCATGACCTGAGCTGAAGTTGGATGCTCAACCGACTGAGCCACCCAGGCGCCCCCTAGGGGTATTTTATTTTAAAAGGCAGTCTATTCATTTGGTTCAAAAAACAAGACAGTATAAAAAGATACATAATCAAAAGTGTTGATACTGCCCTATCTTCTTTAGTCCCCTCTCCCACTTTTATTAGTTTTTCTTTTAAGTTTTCTTGTGTTTTTTTAAAGTTTGTTTATTCACGTATTTATTTAAGTACTCTCTGCACCCAATATGGGGCTCAAACTCATGACCCCGATATCAAGCATCACATGCTCTTCCAACTGAGTCAGGCAGGTGCCCCCCTTGTGTTTTTTTAGTAGAAATAAAAGCAGAAACACAGATTGGTTTTCTTCGTTCCTTACACAAACAGCATACCAATGTATACACTTATATACCTTGCTATTCTCAGTAATTAAATGTCTTGGGTGTCTTTCTGTATACAAGGAGAGCATTCCTCATTATTTTTTATGGCCACGTGGTATTCTGCTGAATGGATTGACCATAGTGCATTTAACCATTTCCTAGGGAGTGGACATTTGAGTTCTTTATAGAAACAGTGCTATAAGGTGATTATTCCCAACAGTGAGATGGCCGGTCAAAGGATAGATGGACTTGTAATTTTGTTAGGTAGTACCAGCTTGCCATCAGAGCTGTCCCCGCCCCCTGTGCCCCATCAGCAGCGTATGAGATCTGTCTCTCCGCTGCCTCCCCAACTTCTGGATTTTTGTCAATGCAATAGAACAGTTGTATCACAAAGTAGTTTGTTTTTGAGGTATAATTCATATGCCTTAAAATTTCATCCTTTTTTTAAAAATTTTTTTTTAATGTTTTATTTATTTCTAGGAGAGAGAGAGAGAGACAGTGTGAGCAGGGGACGGTCAGAGAGAGAGGGAGTCACAGACCGAAACAGGCTCCAGGCTCTGAGCTGGCAGTCAGCACAGAGCCCGACACGGGGCTCGAACTCACGAACCGCGAGATCATGACCTAAGCGAAAGTTGGACGCTTAACCGACTAAGCCACCCAGGCGCCCCAAAATTTCATCCTTTTAAAATAAGCGTACAATTCAGGGTTCGCCTGGGTGGCTCAGTTGGTTAAGTGTTCGACTTTGGCTCAGATCATGATCTCAAGGTTCGTGGATTAGGGAGCCTGCTTTGGATTCTGTGTCTCCCAATCTCTCTGCCCCTATGCCGCTTGCTCGCTCGCTCTCTCTCTCTGTTTCTCTCTCTGTCTCCCAAAAAATAAAGTTTTTAATTTAGAAGAAAATAAAGTGTACAATTTAATGGTTTTTAGTATATTCACAAGGTTGTGTATATAAGACATCACCACTGTCTTAATTCAGATTTTCATCATCCCAAAAAGATACCCTGTATCCTTTAATAGTTACATCCTATTTCCCAAAACCCCAGACAACCAACCACCAGTCTACTTTCTGTCTCTGAGTTTGTTTGTTTGTTCTGGACATTTCATGTAAGTGGAACCATACAATGTATGACTTGTTTGTATTTGACTTATTTCATTTAGCATTTTTTCTTTTTTTTTTCAAATTTTTTATTTCCTTTTGAGAGAGAACATGAGCAAGGGAGGGCCAGGGAGAGGTGGGCAGAGGATCTGAAGCAGGCTCTGCACTGACAGCAGCAAGCCTGATATGGGGCTTGAACCCATGAGCCGTGAGATCATGGGATGCTCAACTGACTGAGCTACCTAGGTACTCCTGATTTTATTTTTTTTAATGTTTTATTTATTTTTGAGAGAGAGAGACAGCATGAGCAGGGGAGGATCAGAGAGAGAGGGAGACACAGAATCTGAAGCAGGCTCCAGGCTCTGAGCTGTCAGCACAGAGCCCAACACGGGGCTCAGACCCATAATCCGTGTGATCATGACCTGAGCCGAAGTCGGACGCTTAACCGACTGAGCCATTCAGGGCCCAGGTTGTGGTATGTTAAATATGCGGCCTGTTAGACACCCAGGAGATGGAGAGTGGCAGCTGAATTTCAGGCCTAAAGTTCAAGGGAAATGTTGAAGCAAATGGGACATCATTTGCAGGTTGAATTCTGGCTGGAGGAACCTGCAAAGAACACGGAAAAGGATAGGGTAACAAGATAGGATAAACCAGGACATGTATTTTAGAAAGTTTAGAAAAGGAGAAGTAAGACTGAAATAGGAACTGAAAAATAAGAACCAGAAGAATATGGTATCAGGGAAGCCAAGTGGAAAAAAAAAGTACTTTGGAGAGGAAGGAGTGATCAGGTATATCAGATACAGCTTAGGAGCACCTGGGTGACTCAGTCAGTTAAGCACCTGACTCTTGATTTTGGCTCAGGTCACGATCTCCTGGTTTGTGAGTTTGAGCCTTGAATCAGGCTCTCTGCTGTCAGCACAGAGCCCGCTTTGGATCCTGTCTCCCTCTCTCTCTGTCCTTCCCTCGCTTGCTCACACTCCCTCAAAAATATTTTTAGAAATTTAACAAAAAAGTTAAGCTTTTAAAAAAATATATAGCTTAGAAGGTTGAATAAGAGAATTGACCGTTGAATTTGGCACTGTAGAAGTTATCGGCAAGTAGTTTTGGTAGATTGGTAGTATCTAGGCCTATTGGTATTGTACTGTTCCATCACATAGATGTTACCATAGTTTTTTCACCACTCATCATCAATTATTAGCCATTTAGGTAGTTTTCAATTCTTAAGATATTTTACATATGCAGATTCAGATATGCATGATGTATTTGAGAGCATTATGAGGGAATAATTTAGAAATTAGGGGCATCTGGGTGGCTTAGTCGGTTAAGCGTCCAACTTCAGCTCAGGTCATGATCTCATAGTTCGTGGGTTTGAGCCCCGCATCAGGCTCTGTTCTGACAGCACAGAGCCTGGAGCCTGCTTCAGATTCTGTGTCTCCCTCTCTCTCTTACCCTCCCCTGCTCATGCTGTCTCTCTCTCTCTCAGAAATAAATAAAACATTAAAAATTTAAAAAAAGAGAGAGAAAGAAATTAATGCCTTATTGGAGGAGTTAAGAAAATACTGCATAGCAAAAATAGAAGACTTTGGAGTTAAACCAGCCTGTTTGAACCAACCTTTGCCGGTAGCTGACTTTGTCTACATTACTTAATTTTCATGAACTGGACTCTTATCTAAAAGATAAGATTTTATGAGGATTAAAATAAATGAGCACTCTGTATGCTTCCTAGCGCATATGTGTTCAGTGAATCCTAAATTGTGTTCTCTTAAAAAAGTTTATGTTAATGTTAGATATTTTTGAGAGAGAGAGAGCACACGTGGGTATGTGCACTCACACAAGCCAGGGAGGGCCAGAGAGAAGGAGACAGGATCTGAAGCAGACCCTTAATCCTGAGAGCAGAGAGCTGTATTTGGGGCTTGAACTCACAAACCATGATCTGATCTGAAGTTGAACGTTTAACGGACTGAGCCACACAAGTGCCCCATGTTTATTTTTGAGAGAGTGTGAGTGTGTGAGAGACAGAGAGAATCCCATGCAGTGTCTGTGCTGTCCGTGCAGTGCCTGATGTGGGGCTTGATCTCACAAACCATGAGATCATGGCCTGAGCTGAAATCACAGTCAGGTGCTTACCCCACTGAGCCACCCAGGCGTCCCTTGTTTGTTTATAGGGAAAGTAAAGATTGCTTTCTGAAAAAAGAAAAAAATGTTATTAATTGGTCATGGAAATTTAGGGAGGTGTATTTTGAGGGTGGAGGAGAAGAGGAAAACAGTTCTTTAGGGGTCATTCATGTGGAGATTTTTTCGATGATAAGAGAGAGACTAGGGGAAGATAGTAAATTTGAGTGATTTCCAGTTTAATTCCATTGTGATCAGAGCACATACTTTGTATGATTCGAATAATATTAAATGTATTGAGACTTTGGATAAAGGCCTAGAATATGGTCTGTCTCAGTACATGTTCTTTGTGTCCTTGAAAAAATTGTGAATTTTTTTGCTGTTGGGTGGAGCGTACTCTAAACCAGTGTACTCAACTGGTCGTTTAGTGGTTGATAGTAAATAGTGTTTATCTTTTATATGCTTACTGTTTATTCTGTGAATGATTCTGTGAGTGATCGGTATTGAAATCTCCCAACTATTAATGGTAGGGTTTGTCAATTGTTCTTCTTAGTTCTATCAGTTTTTGCTTCCTCTCTTTTGAGGCTCTGTTGATATGTATATAAGCATGTGATAACTTTATGTCGTATTGATGAATTGACCCTTTTATTATTGTGAAAGGACCTTTCAGGTTATTCCTTGCTCTGAAATACTTTTTCTCATAATACAGAGTTACTTCTCCTCCTTAATTAAATTTGTAAATAAAATTTATTTATTTATTTATATAAAGAACACGTGAGAGAGAGGCAGAGAGAGAAAATCCCAAATAGGCTCCACACTGCTAGCACAGAGCCCAATGTGGGGCTCAATCTCCTAAACTGTGAGATCATGACTTGAGCTGAAATCAAGAGTTGGAAGCTTAACAGCCTGAGCCACCCAGGGGCCCTGTCTTTTTTTTTAATATTTATTTTGAGAGAGAGCGAGCAAGCAGGGAAGGGGCAGAGAGACAGGGAGAGCAAATCCTATGAAGACTTCATGATGTTAGCACAGAGCCTGACGTGGGGCTCAATACCACAAACCTCGAGATCATGACCTGAGCTGAAATTAAGAGTCAGACTCTCAGTCACAGCATTAACTCCTTTCTTTTCATTACTGTTACTATGTTACATCTTTCTCCATAGTTTTGCTTTTTAACCTCTGTGGCTTTATACCTAAAGAGGATTGCTGTGTAAGCAGTATATAGTTAGATCTTGTTTATTTAGTTTGACAGTTTCTGCCATTTAGAGAGAGAGAGGGAGACACAGAATCCAAAGCAGGCTCCAGACTCTGAGCTGTCAGCACAGAGCCCAATGTGGGGTTTGAACTCATAAACTGTGAGATAATGACCTGAGCTGAAGTCAGATGCTTAACTGACTGAGCCACCCAGGCACCCCAAATTCTGCCTTTTAATTAAATATTTACCCTGTTTACATTTAATGTGATTGTTACTATCATAGGGTTTTAATCCACCATCTTCCTATTTATTCTCTTTGTCTCATTTATTTTTGATTCCATAGTATGTCCTTCATTGGTTTATTAGCTGTAACATTGTTTTGTTATTTTAATAGTTAATTTTGGATTTCCTATAGCCATCTTTTAAGTTATTACAGTCTGCTTTCAATATTAAATCACTTCTTGTATTGTATGATAACCTTACAACAGTATATTTCCATTTCCTTTCTCTCTGCTCTTTGTGATGTTGTCTTCTATTGTTTTACTACTTCTATGCAAAAGAAGTGTGATAAGAAATATAAATTCCAGGGGCACCTGGCTGTGTCAGTTGGTGGAGCATGGGACTTTTGATCTCAAGGTTGTGAGTTCAAGCCCCATGTTGGATGTGGAAATGACTTAAAAATAAATTTTTTTTAAGAAAGATAATTCCCACAATAACAAATTGTTGCTTTTTTGCCTTAAACAGCTAATTATCTTTTTAAAGTGTATATATTTTTCTTTTTTTAAAATAGAGCGCATGTAAGCAGGGGAGAGGGGCAAAGAGAGAGAGAGAGAGAGAGAGAATGAGAATCTTAAGCAGTCTCTAGGCTCTATCCCACACCCTGAGATCATGACCTGAGCTGAAACCAAGAGTCGGATGCTTATCTGACTGAGCTAGTCAGGCGTCCCTTAAGGGTTTGCTTTTCAACTTTGTTGGGGGGAACGTGGTAGAACAACTTTAGTCCAGAGCTAATGATGCCCCACTTCTGAGGCGTTGCCTTTTCCGTTACTCGGCTTCGTGCCCCACGTGTGGGATGTGCTCGCACCCTGACGTGTAAGAGCACAGACGTTTCCTGCCGCGTGTGAGAGCTGGGGGGTCGTGCTGCATGGTTCCTTCTCGCGCATACCCCTCCTGCGGTCATTGTCTCACAGGCGTTCACTGGCCGGCAGTCCGAGGACAGTGGTCCGCCCATCCCCAGAGCTTGCTCTCTGGGCAGCTGCCTCCTCGCCGGTACTGCTGCGCCCTGGGAACTCCAGCTCCGTTGGCCTCTCCAAAGTGTGTGCTCTGTCTTCTCAATTCAAGGAGTCAGCCGGCTTCTCGGGGTGCCCGCCCCCCTGCTCTGCAGCCTGGAGACTCTCCCTGCCGTAAGCTAGAACAATCCCTGGTAGTTTCCCTGTCCGTGCTGCCTGTTCTTTAGTGTCCAATAACTGTTGTTTCATGGATTTTGTCTGGTTTTTAAATAGGAAGGAAAGAAAGTTGAGAGCGTTTCCATCTGTTGGCATTTACTGTCCTCAGTGAAGAGGAATGTAAGAGCATCTGAAAATTTGGAATCAGGCTGGGATTGGGGGAGTTAAGGTAGAGGTTTTAAAGAGAAAATTGTGGGAAACAGGAAAGGGAGACAACTAGGGAAAAAATAAGCAAATGGTTTTCTGAAAGGTGTTGAACCAAGATTAAAAACAAAACTTTGAAGTGAAAATTATTAATTTCTAGGCCGTTGTGTTACCCAACACTCCATACACCAGCCCATTTTCTGCTTAAATTACTGTCCTGTGAACCACGGCTCATTACCTCTTGAGGCTGCTGATTCGTTTTATGGACAGGCCAATGCAGTGGGAATTTGTTTTCTAGGAGAAAAAAAAGTAGAAAGATTGTAGTAAGTATAAAGCAGGCCCCATAGGAATGTATTTATTCATCTGTTAAACATTTATTTAGCCCTTAAAATGTGCCCCTTATTGGGCTGGAAGCTAGGGAAGCAGAGGTGAAAGATATACAACATCCAGGGGCTCCCGGTCGGATGCAGTGACCCCAAGAGTCCAGCCGCATCGGGAGTCCCAGTGCCTGCCTCGTGGGCTGGCCCGGCTCCTAGCTCCGCATGTGCGCGCCATCTGACTGTCCCCCCTCGTACAGGACACTGGCACGTCCGACCCGGTGTCTTCTGAATGGAGTTTACCAACTTCTCTTGTCCCTAATTCTCAGTGCCCAAGTAAGTAAGTAAACCTATAAGCTTACTAATTAAATAAGTAATTAAACCATTTCTGTTGGAGATACCTCTTTTCTAGTTTTAGTATTCTGTCCCAACTGCCAAGAAACCTGAGTTTTTTCTTTTTGTTTGCCTTTGAGTTCATTCTGTACATAAGATCTTAAACTCTGAAATTTCCCCTTTTGATCTTTGTGAATTTATTTTTTTTTAAAAAAATTTTTTAAATGTTTATTTTTGAGAGCGACCCACAGAACACAAGCAGGGGCAGGGCAGAGAGAGAGAGAGAGAGAGAGAGAGAGAGAGAGAGAGAGTCCGAAGCAGGCTCCAGGCTCTGAGCTGTCAGCACAGAGCCCGACATGGGGCTCGAACTCACAAACCGTGAGATCATGACCTGAGCCAAAGTTGGGACACTTAACTGACTGAGCCACCCAGGCGCCCCGATCTGTGAACTTATTATTTAGTTTAATTCTGATTCCAAAGATTGGGATTAAGTTCACCCTTCTGTGTTCACATGGAAACCTATATGTAGTTCTATCTGTAGTATAATTCCTCACTGGTGGTTAAGAGCCCAGACTCTGGAGCAAGACTGGCTGACTTCAGATTCTGGCTTCACCGCTTTAATAACTGTATGGTCTTAGGCAATTTTGTAAGCTTTCTTGATCTCATTTCTTCATCTTTAGAAGGGATCCAATCATGTAATCTACCTCCTGGGATAATCCAAATAATTTGCTTTGTATTTAATCTTCAAAAATCCTAGGAGTTCTATTTTACAGGAAAATGTGGTAAACTTGGCTTGATCCTGATAACCATAGAAAACTTCAAATGCAAAGTATTTGGGAGGGAATTATGTAATTTATTACCATGTTTATGCCAACTAATTTTTAAAATTCTGTTTTCTAGGATAAGACAAGGTAGATTTGTAACTTTAGTTATTTGGAAAATGGACTAAAAATAGCACATTTGGTTTATGTCCAATAAAAGTTATATAAGCAAACAAGATTTTTTTCAGTGTGTGTTATTTCGTTTGTGTGAATCCTTTTGAATTATGGGCTACCGTGAATTATAGTAGTCTTTACTTAAAAAGTCATCCTAGGAGGAATAGTTTTTTCCACTTTTGAATTTATGCAAGAAATTGACTGATGGACTATATAAAAACAAGAAAATTTGAGGGATGCCTGGGTGGCTCAGTCGGTTAAACTTCAGACTCTTGATTTTGGCTCAAGTCATGATCTCAACAATTTATGAGATCGAGCCCCACGTCAGGTTCCATGCTGACAGTCGAGAGCCTGCTTGGGATTCTCTCCCTCCCCCCCTCTCTGCCTCTTCCTGCTTGCACTCTCCTTCTCTTTCAAAATAAATAAACATTAAAAAAATAAAAATTAAAGGAAGACAATAAAGTGAAGTGTTATGTTAAAAGCCAAATGATTAGTGTCCATACTATATTAGAGTATATTCGGCATCGAGCACCCAGGGAGCTCAGTCAGTTAAGCGTTCGACTTCGGTTCAGGTTATGATCTCACAACTCCTGAGTTCATACTGCATTAGGCTCTGTCCTGACTGCTTGGAGCTAGGAGCCCTCTTTGGATTCTGTGTGTGTGTCTCTCTCTCTCTCTCCCTCTTTCTCAAAAATAAACATTAAAAATTGTTTTAATAAAAATTAAAAAAATATTTTCTGCAAATAAATGGGCAAAAGGCTAGAAATAACCCAGGAAGCGGGGAAGGATATGGGGGAAGTATGTCTTGGTATATTAAAAATATATAAATTGAGGAGCACCTGGCTGGCAAACTGTGACTCTTGATCTTGGGGTTGTAAGTTTGAGCCTCATGTTGGGTATAGAGATTACTTAAAAAATAAAATATTAAGAAAAAAAATAAAACAACATACGGGGTGCTTCGGAGGCTTAGTCGCTTAAGCGTCCGTCTGACTTTGGCTCAGGTCATGATCTCATGGTCTGTGGGTTCGAGCCCTGTGTTGGGCTCCGTGCTGCCAGCTCAGAGCCTAGAGCCTAGAGCCTGTCTGGGGTTCTGTGTCTCCCTCTCTCTCTGCCCCTCCCCTTCTCATGCTCTGTCTCTCACTCAGAAATGAATATTTAAAAAATTTTTTTGTTTAAAAGTTGGATGACAGTATAAAGCAAGAACCATGCAGATTTACGTTTCCTGTGACCTAATAATCCTGCTTCCTAGAATTTGTCTATAGATAAATTCAACCAAAGCATAAAGAATATATTTTTTCAGGAAGATATTAAGTACAAATGTACTTAATTGGGGCTTTCTTAGAAAAAACATTGAGGTGCTTGCCATCCCCTCCTCTTGTGCTCCCGTGTGCTCCTTCTGTGCCCCCCACCCCCTGCGCTCCCATGGCACTTTCTTCAAAAGATGAAGTATGGAAATGATTCTTATGTGTCCGTGAGAGCCATTCACAGGTTAATTGCATACTCTCACTCCCCATTGTGTATTCGTGTCTGTTTGCTGAAAAGGGGAAGTCAGAGAAGACTGTCCTGGCTTTTAGGTTTCTGATAGGAGAGCCCAAAATGGTTCAGAAGAAAGGGAACTGTAGTGGAACAGGAACACAGTGAGACCACACGTGGCAATGACACATTTCTTCTTAGAAACGTCAATTCCAGAACCCACCCTTTTACTCATTCTGTATTCTCTCCCTCCATCTCCCCCCATCCTCGGAGTAGTATACTCTGGTATTTAAGCCATTCTCTTAATGCTTGGAAGGAAAGGAAAGGGATTTGGAAAGAGTGTCAAAGAAAAATCTATTGACTCATTGGTTGATGACAACAGTGGTGACACTGCCATTCGTTTCAGGAAGCCCATTGTTATTTTATTCTATTTACTTAAAAAAATGTTTTTTAATGTTTATTTTTGAGAGAGAGGGAGAGCGCGAGCAAAGGAAGAGCAGAGAGAGACAGGATCCAAATTAGGCTCTGTGCTGACAGCAGACAGCCCCATGTGGGGCTCGAACTCACAAACCGTGAGATCATGGCCTGAGCTCAAGTTGAACACTTAACCAACTGAGCCACCCAAGCGCCCCTTACGTGTTTTTTAAAATGTTTATTTATTTTGAGAGAGAGAGCAAGTGCAGCAGGGGCAGAGAGAGAATATTAAGCAGGCTTCATGCTCAGGGTGGAGCCCAGTGTGGTGCTGGATCCCAGGACCCTGAGATCAAGACCTGAGCCAAAATCAAGAGTTGGATGTTCAACCGACTAAGCCACACAGGCGCCCCAACCCATGGTTATATAGAAGGAATATTTCCTGGGGCTCTTGGGTGGCTCAGTCAGTTGGGCGTCCGACTTCAGCTCAGGTCATGCATGATTTCACAGTTGGTGGGTTCGAGCCCCACATTGGGCTCTGTGCTGACAGCTCAGAGCCTGGAGCCTGTTTCAGATTGTGTGTCTCCCTCTTTCTCTCTGCCCCTCCCCACTTGTGCTCTGTCTCTCTCAAAAATAACTGTTAAAAAAAATTTTTTTTTTAAATTTCCTGTTACCCATTTTATGAGATGTTGGAGTTAAGTTATTAAACACATCACTTCTAGGGGTGCCTGGGTGGCTCAGTCAGTTAAGCGTCCGACTTTGACTCAGGTCATGATCTCACGGTTCGTGGGTTCAATCCCCATGTCGGGCTCTGTGCTGACAGCCAGCTCAGAGCCTGGAGCCTGCTTTAGATTCTGTATCTCCCTCTCTTTCTGACCCTCCCCTGCTCACACTGTCTCTCTCTCTCTCTCTCTCTGTCTCTCAGGTATGGGTACAGGGGACTGTGGCATTTATGATTCCCCTCAGGAAGCCAAGTTCTTAGGGTTCAGCATTTTCTAAGTCTAGCCTTTATCTTAACCAGGGTACGATGCCTACTTCTGTATGTGTATAAATTGCCGCTTTATAAGCTCTGAAGACATATCACTCATTCTTCCTCCCCCCCCCCAAAAAAAGTAGATTATTCTATGAGATGCTAAACCATTGAGAACTCTTTCATCACAATAACCACTAAAAAGATATTTGTTGGTCTTTGGTACGGAGGGAGGTGTAGGGGATGAGTTTTCTAACAGTTATACAGTGATAATTTTGACTAATTGGAATATATAGAATTTCAGGCTTTAGGGAAAATGCTCTAGAGGTGGTGTTTGGAAAAATCTGAGTCTGAACTTGGTGTGAATCATTACGGGAGTTCTGTGTTAGAAACTTGACTGATGTCAGGGTGCCTGGGTGGCTCGGTTAAGTGTCCGACTTCGGGTCAAGTCATGATCTCACAGTTTGTGGGTTTGAGCCCTGCGTCGGGCTCTGTGCTGACAGCTAGCTCAGAGCCTGGAGCCTGCTTCAGATTCTGTGTCTCCCTCTCTCTCTGACCCTCCCCTGCTCACGCTGTCTCTCTCTCTCTCTCTCTCTCTCAGAAATAAATAAAACATTAAAAAATTTAAAAAAAAGAAACTTGACTGATGTCACCATTTAAAGATTGCATATTACTCTTTTGTGGTTTTATGACTTGTATATTCAGTGAGAGAAGTGATGAGATGCTTGTGTGGTCAGATTCTGCGTGTAATCTTGCTGCATGTAATCTTGCTACTTCTGTGTTATGTAGCTGCCTGTACTATCTGCCTTTTTTTTTTTAAGTTTATTTATTTTGAGAGAGTGGGGGATGGGCAGAGAGATTGATGAGAGAGAGAGAGAGAGAGAGAGAGAATCCCAAGCAGGCTCTGCACTGTTAGCACAGAGACCTACCCAGGACTTGAACCCACAAACCATGAGATCATGACCTGGGCTGAAACCAAGAGTCAGTCACTCAACTAACTGAGCCACTCAGGTGCTCCCCTCGCCCAGATTTTATTTTTCAGTAATCTCTATACCCAATGTGGGGCTTGAACCCAAAACTCCAAGATCAAGAGTCACACGCTCCACTGACTGAGTCAGCCAGACACCCCTGGGTGATTTTTTTTTTTCAATCACAATACAGATGCAGGTGTTTTCTTTCTGTGAGCAGTTTCTTTGTGTGAAGCCATAAATCACTTCCAGTGGATTCAAGCGTCCGAGTGACTGAGGGCCAGCTGTTGGGTGTTGTAACTAAACAGCTTGCTCATTGTTGGCCATTCAAATCTGGTGAGAGGTGTTAGCTGCTCCAAGGAATAGAAGGGGACTAGAGCATCCAGGGTGAAGATTTTCACAGGGCCTTTTGTGACCCAGTTTGCATTTGTTGAGATTTTTCTTCTTTGGCTTTTTCCTATAGGTGCCAGAGTTGATCTGCTTCATGTTTTCAAGAATGACTCATCTTCCTGTCATAGGTCCTTAGACTATAGTGACTTAATCTTTGGGTCACTGTTAAATGTAGTTTCTCCTACCACATGTATTGGGAGGAATATTTGGAGGGATTCAAACTCAAGCATGTTTCTTCCTCATGCTGATTAATCCCTGTGCTCCATAGAAAACTTGTTTCTTCCTGAAAATGGCATTTTAATGATTGATCATTTTCTGTAGGAGGAAGCTGGTGACCTTCTCTTGTCTTTTTTCCTTCCAGAGGGAATCTGGAAAAGTTATAAGCAAAACATCATTTCTCTAAGAAAATTCTGAATAACAAGTTCTGAGTAACAGGTAAAGTATATTTAAACTTCTTTGGTGCTGATAATCACCTATAATCTACAAAAGGAAACTGGGAGTGGGAAGAAGAGAAGGAGAGAGAAGTGTGCTTTGTGTCAGGGGTCGCATTAGGGATTGTATATACGTCGTCTCATTTAGATGATTGTTACCCGGATGCTGGGCATATAGATCTAAGAATCTCAGAATAAAACTGGCCTTCAAAATGCTGTTTTGAATGGATTTGCCTGTGGATTGGATTTAATGTCCTGACAGTTCAGTTTGCAAACATAAATCTACCACAAACCAAATACAGCTGTATACAGAATTCTAGAATCTGCTATCTTGTGCAGTCTAGCCAGAGAGCGTCTTCCTAGTTCCTTTCTGCCTTCTGTTTTCGTTCTCGATCATTGCCAGTTATTTGCAGCTGTATCGTCTCCTTAATTCTTTTTAATACTTTGTCACCAGGTCCAAAATTTAAATTTCCTAATAAGGTACCTCTTCACAATGGGGTCCAACCCAAGTGTCCCCCATGATGTTCTCAGTGAGAGTCTTACCACGAGAGGACAGAATAGCTACACCTCTCACTACTTTCTTCTTTGTATCTCACAAAGAAGGCTTATGAAATAATCATATACATGAAGAATCCAGTAGGCTGGGTCTGAGAAACACATCTCCGATGTTAGCTACAGTTTTACCTTTGAAACTAGTGAAGCCATGAAGGCTAACCAGACTTCTAGGAGTCGGTAGGTCCAAAGTCGTGCTCACAGACTGAGGTCAGTTGTCTTCCCTGGGGGGTCGTAGGGAGCAGGATGCTCTTTATTCTGATTAGGCTTCTAACATGAGCCTTAAAGTGAGATTTCAAGTATTCAAAAGAGTAGTTCCTAGAGATGTCGACGAAAAATTAAGTTGTTCAGATTTTCCTATTTGTTGCTTTTTCTTTGACATTTTCCCATTTTTATCAGGGCAAACCAGTTCCACCACCATGAGCTGGAGCTTCCTGACTCGCCTGCTGGAGGAGATCCACAACCACTCCACATTCGTGGGGAAGATCTGGCTCACTATATTGATTGTCTTCCGGATTGTCCTTACGGCGGTGGGAGGAGAGTCCATCTATTATGACGAGCAAAGCAAATTTGTGTGCAACACGGAGCAGCCGGGCTGCGAGAATGTCTGCTACGATGCCTTCGCGCCCCTCTCCCACGTGCGCTTCTGGGTATTCCAGATCATTCTGGTGGCAATGCCCTCGGTGATGTACCTGGGCTATGCCATTCATAAGATTGCCAAGATGGAGCAGAGCGAAGCAGACAAGAAAGGAGCTCGGGGCAAGCCCTATGCAGTGCGCTGGAAACAGCACCGGGCTCTGGAAGAAACGGAAGACGACCATGAAGAGGATCCCATGATGTATCCAGAAATGGAACTGGAAAATGAGAAAGAAAATAAAGTGCAGAGCCAACCTAAACCCAAGCATGACGGCCGCCGGCAGATCCAGGAGGACGGGCTGATGAAGATCTACGTGCTGCAGTTGCTGATAAGGACCGTGTTCGAGGTGGGTTTTCTGATAGGGCAGTATTTTCTCTATGGCTTCCAAGTCCACCCGTTTTATGTGTGCAGTAGACTTCCTTGTCCTCATAAGATAGACTGCTTTATTTCTAGGCCCACCGAAAAGACCATCTTCCTCCTGATAATGTATGGTGTCACAGGCCTTTGCCTCCTGCTGAACTTTTGGGAAATGCTTCATTTAGGGTTTGGGACAATTCGGGACTCACTAAACAATAAAAGGAGGAAACTGGATGATCCGGGTGCTTATAATTACCCCTTCACTTGGAATACGCCGTCTGCTCCCCCTGGCTATAACGTTGCCGTCAAACCGGATCAAATTCAGTACACCGAGCTGTCCAACGCTAAGATTGCGTACAAGCAGAACAAGGCCAACATCGCCCAGGAACAGCAGTACGGCAGCCACGAGGAGAACCTCCCCGCGGACCTGGAGACCCTGCAGCGGGAGGTCAAAATGGCTCAGGAGCGCCTGGACCTAGCGATCCAGGCCCACGGCCACCAGAACAACCCCGACGGCCCCCGGGAGAAGAAAGCCAAAGCCGGGTCCAACAAGAGCAGTGCTAGTAGCAAATCAGGGGATGGGAAGGCCTCCGTCTGGATTTAATCCTGGCCGGGCTTGAAGCTTGCGCTCTTCGCAGCTCGCGGTAAGCGGCGCTCCCTGAGTAATGGCCTCCGCTGAGTAAACATTTGGCTCTGCTTATCTTCAGGGATGCCGCTGGCTCATGACCGACGCTCAGGGGACTCTGAAAGCGGGGCTGGGACAAGGGGGAGAAAAGGAGGAACACTGAGTTCCTGGGCACATATTTCAGCAATAATACTGTTATGGAACTTTACATTTATGTCTTCCAGATCTGGGAAAAAAGAGATAATATTTAAATCATTCTTGTTGAAAAGTTTTTGTATGTACAGTATTATGGTACATTTTTTTTAGTCTGAGAACTTTCTTTTGTATTTGTATATTGGACCACTATAGTTATACTTTTATATTAAAGGAAAAAAAGTCCTTCAGGTAATGCCTATTAGGCTAGTGTTATTACTTTGTTCAGCAAATTCCACCCTGGGTTTAAAGTTTTAATAGACGCCATACCTAATAAAAGTGCCTCTCGCGTTGCAGGGAAGATTTCGGATACGTAAGGAGCCAGAGGAGGAAGCATCAGTTTTCAGTCTTGGAAAGAAAGTCCACAGTAGAAGGAGGCTGAGATCTTTTCTCCTTTACTTAAGAAATCTCTGAACCTTATTCACCTACCCAAACCTGTCTCCAGTCTTTGCAAACCTGTTTGTATTTTCAGAGAATATTGATGATTAACTGCAGGATTCCTCTCATTATCAAGGATTGGCAGCATATGCCTTGACGGTGTGTACATAATTTAGGTTCTTCCAAAAGGTCGATTCTCAAAGGTGTCCCCAGTCTGGGAGCAGTGTGGCAGCCCTGACCAGAGGTGTTACTAAGATTCCTCTATGGCAAAGCTGTGCCTGGAAAATGAGCCCTACTATGTGGACCTATTTGATTCGCCTTAAATCTCTATCCAGAAATCTGCCTCTCTGGTTTCAAGAAACCAGGGTCGGATATTTTCTTTGGATGTTAACATTGGAAATAAAAAAAATTCCCTCATAGGCTAAAAATACTCTGAGCCGTTTGTATTGCATGTGGCAGAAGGCCCAAATCCGAATTCCTTTTTCTTTTTTCTTTTTCTTTTTTTTTTTTTTTTTTTTTTTGGTAATTTGCCATGTAACTTTGATCATTTCTGTACTTCTGCCAGTGTAGATTTCTGTGTGGAAGACCGGTCAGAACGGCCTGTAAATAGACCTGAAGAGAATTTCAGAATTCATTCCCTACAGGCATATCTGTTTGTTAATGACCAGCATTAATGTTCACATAACACTTGTGATACGCAGTATTTCATTGATATCTTCAGGCCTATATTATGTTGGAGAGCAAAGCTCTCCCAGCCCGTTCACATCGTTTGTCTTATAGTTTATGAGCTGGTGAGCAGAACCTTAAAGGAAGGGGCCTTTGCTTCCCAGGGATCTTTTCAGTTGGAGTGTCTCACTCTTTTCTCATAGAAAACAAGCCGCCTCTGACTTTGAAATTACAAAAGTATTATTTTTTATGTCTTAATTTTAAAATGTCAGTTCTTTATTATTTAGGAGAATCCCGGACCAGCACCCTTTGGATGTTTCTTTTTCATTTCTTTACTTGTTCTACTCAGGAAAATGTCCACTTCTCTTCTAGCCATGCATTAGCCTTTTTCCCCCCCCCCCCCCAATCTATAAATTTTAGCCTAGACACACTCCTTGGACTCTCTAAACACCTTCAGCAGAAAGTAAACTCAGGAGAGACTGAAGGGGAATTTCACAAAACAATAGACCTGACGTGGCCGGATCGTTAGCAGATGTACGCAGCTTCCATCATACCAAGTGTTTTATAAGGAAATTCAAGTGCTTATTCTTAGAAAACAAGCAAGATGTTAAACACCTAAGCACAGCTAAGGTGAAGATTTATCAGGTCATTCTTGTGTCACTAGAGCTTCAAGGAGATTTCTTAACCAAAGGACAGAAGATTCACAGACACTCAACGCACATCTACACAGAGCCTGAAGGAGACAGTGGCTTCGCCCACGGAAAGGCTGGGGACTCGAGAGTGACAGAGAGGAAAGGAGTCGAGCAGAAATGCCAGGCAAAGACAAGTAGCGCCAGAAGCATCCACTTAGTTCCTTACAAACAGTGCCCTCGGCGATTCCTCTTGGCTTGTTCCGTTGAGAATGTTGTTTTGTGTCCGGATAATTCTTCCCAACATCTTAAAGTTTATAGGGAGATATCCTAAGTCACTTCACATGTGCAAGTCTGTTCTCTCACCAAAGTTTTAACTATGACACAGAGTTCCCAACTCTCACTGCTGTTTCTTGGTACATTTCTTTCAGCCTTTGAACGTGGGAGTTTGCCAAAGCCATTCTCATCCCTAATGGCATGTCATGGACCTCCATTAGGAAAATGGCCCTATGGGGGGCTAGCTTAACCCATGAATTGGGTCTACGTCGAATCTATAAAAATATCATTCTGGTTATTCTGGAACTTGCAGGTATTAGTATAAAAATGTGTGTCAGCAGGTTTTGTTTTTTTTCCTATCAAAATCACATCCCTTGGAAATAAGCCGCAAAGGCATGCCTGTCCTATGACACTTGCTTCTCTAAATAGTTGAGTGTTTAGCCCCTTCATCTACTAGAACCAGGATACGGTCAACATGTTTATATTTCTCAATATACTGTTGGATTTATTCAGTTGTGGTGTGTGTGTTTGGCTCATCATCTGTGTTAAAATGTGTTATTCAGAAGAGATGTATACAACAGGCTTTTTTCTTAATTCGAATTTGAAGGGGGGTTAGATAACATTCTCTTAAAGAGTGTTAGTGTTCACTTTGTGACTTTTCTTTGCCTTGTGACTTAGTTTTTCCTATTTCTGTATTTGCTCACTGAAAACCACAAGTATGTTATCTCATTTGAAGTCCGTTTTTCTGGGGATTTTCCTTGACTAATCTGTAAAAAAAATACTTTTGATAAAAATGAAATTTGCCATCGAAAATGGTCTTCACGGCCCCGCCAACTCCCACATAATCTGGCTTGTAGAAGGCCGCCCATGTCTTAAAGAGAAAAAAGAGTCCTTCTTCGGTACCTTAACTCTGTCATTTCTTAATGGTGTGACATCAGGCAGTTCACCTGACTTTTCCAAGTTCCGGGAGCTACTTCTCAGAAGTGTTTATGAAGTAGTTAGAGCCTATGGTAAAGGTATTTAAAAACCAATGTGCTCGCTTCGGCAGCACATATACTAAGAAAAACCAACTAGTGGTCATGTGTCTGAACTTGGATCTTCAAGGAAAAAATAGTTGACAAAACTACATGATGGTTGTAAGACTCCAATGCTCTCCATCACAGGGTCACAGGTGGCTTAAAACACTTGGCTTTAAGCCGTTCATACCAAGAATGGACTTAAATGTCATTCCCGTTAGTCATACTGATGCTTTACCCTTTCAGCTTATAAATGTCCATGCTTTATTCCTTCTGTCTCATTTAAGAGACCGTATACCTCTAAAAATAACATCTACAGTTTACGATGAATTTTTGGCCAGCTAGCTTGCAGTAAAAGGTGAGTATGTTATACTTGAACCTACTTCAAGAAATGCCTTTTTATAAAGGAAGGGTCTTTCTTGACTGAAGAAAAGACCTGAAAGTCCAAGATACACAGTTACAGGCCATTTTGATTGGAAGATTCCAGGTATTAGATTAATTGTATCTGTATAAAATCATGTAATCTCATGAAGAGCCTTACCACCTGAAAATAAGAAAGCCCCCGGCACCTCTACAATGTAGAGTTTGGAACTAAACGTTACATTCTGGCCACACATCATGGAGAGACTAAAAGATTTTACTTGTCCCTAATGCAATTGTGTTGTTTTAAATAATAATGTTAAGTGAGTTTGGTTCATGCACATTCCACCCTAATAATCGTACTTTTTAAAAAGAGGCAATCCATAGTATTCTATAATGCAGGAGTCCAAACAAAAGAAAGTCTTACTCCCATGCAAAGTCTCTGCAGAAATGAAAGGGGTAAGCATTTTACATTTCCAGGTTGGCTTGTTGAACTAGCAAAGGCATTGGCTATATGCTTCCAAGAGTGGAAATTTTTCTTCATTGTACTTTCTGATTGTGTTTTCTTTAATAAAGCTCTTACAGAAGTCTCTACCTCAGGCACTAAGTATTGGATACGGTTAGCATATTGATACTGAAAAACTTGGCTAGGACTTCTAGCTTTTTAAGACCATTTAAACATAAACTTCAACTGTTAACCAGCAATCTAATGTCATGTGTGCAGTTTGGATGTTGTATGAACAGCTAAGGAATTACCCATTCTAGTGCCAAAGATCACTCGTTGCTAATTTTGTTCTGTACAGTTAATGTGAAACTTTTTATGGTGGGGACAGACTTCTGTGCTCGGGGCCTTGTCTCTAGGAAGATGTGTCAGTTCCAAATGTTTTGTGAGTTCCAAATACAGTTTAGAAGATTCATTTGTGGTCTGTGCATCTTTTCCCAAACTTGAGAACTCGGCTGCCAGTAAATGTCATATGGAGGATTTTACCCCATTCTTTGTATAAAATAGTAGCTGAGAGCTTAATGGTTTATTCAGAAAACCTGATATGAAAATCTCTCCTAGTATGTTCACCTGTAAATTGATCTCAGTGGGAACGCATGACAGAAAAACTTCCAAGTAAATGGCTTGGGCTCAAAACGTGCCCTTCTTCACAGCTGAGTTCTACAACTCCAGGGATTGCTGTGGCTACACGGATTGGCATGTTCCTGGCATCCTAAATCTGGGAAGGGTACGCGGCCTTGTGCAGGAGTGGGGAGGCTGGAGTCTAAGCACAGAAGCTGGGAGCACAACCTGTCCCGCTCCTCTAGTTCTCAGGGCCTTTTCTCCAAAAGGAAGGCCTCCTGAGAGGGCGTGTTCCCTGCAGCCCCACACCGGTCTTGGCAGGGCTAATGTGCCTTCTGGGAAGGAGGTGGGGGGGGGCTAGGAGGGTAGCGTCTATGGCAAAAATGCCCGCTGTTCCCCCACCCGCCCGGACGGACACAGCAGGCTGGCTGGCAGGTCCCGCAGCGGGCGCACCCTCAGCAGCACAGCGTACACTGGTCAGCCAGCCACCTTTGGAAATAAACCTGTGAGCCGTTCCAAGCTGTCGGAGCAGCGAAGGCACCCTGTTAGTTTTGAAAGTGGATTCTCCGGCCGACTTGCTATCAGAACAGAGACTAATACCTGGAAAAGGTGTCCGCCGTCATCAAAGTGCAACTCTTTGCTGCATGGAGTCTAAAACTATTTCTTAAGACTTCTATGAATATTTTTAGGGTTTCTCTCCTTTATTTCCTCAGATTAGAAGCATATCACCCAGGGGCGTGAAGGCTCTTAGAGGTTGAGGCTGAGTCGAGAACAGAATCCAGGTCTGCGCCCCAGGCTCCTGCTGGTGGGGGAGGCAGCAGCGTGGATCTCTGCTGGGTAGATGTTGTATCTACAGTGTTTTTTCCAAATGTGACCCTTGAGCCGCCTGTATAAGGACAGGGATACCTGTTAAACTGTAGGCTCCTTGGACCCATCTCAGGTCTGCACATTCAGAACTAAGTTCCTCCCTAAGTGATTCTTAAAAAATCTCTTATTAAGATATAATTTAAATGTAAAATCCACCCTTTTTATTTAGTAGTTACAAGTGCATACAGTTGAGTAGCCACCCCCTGAAGGCACAGAACACGCTTCAACGTTTTTCCCCATGTAATTATCACGTATGTTAAGTTTTGAGAACCACTTCTCTTAGGGAATAGAAGTAAAAACTTGAGGGGCACCTGGGTGGCTCAGTCGGTTAAGTGTCCAGCTTCAGCTCAGGTTATGGTCTCGTTCATGAGTTTGAGCCCCGCATCGTGTCTGTGCTGACAGCCTGGAGTCTGCTTCAGGTTCTGTCTCCCTCTCTCTCTCTGCCCCTCCCCCACTCACACTGTCTCTAAATAAATAAACATTTTAGAAAAGAATGGGCTAGAATAAAAGGGGAAGAGGGAGGGATTATTTTCAATGATTTGTTTCAAGGAGGTTTAGACCTGGCATAGCACCTGAGTATCTTCTCTGACAGCCCAGAATGACTGATGGCAGCCTTGGGGGTCAGGGGGAGGAATGTCAGCGATGGGCAGAATAATCCAGAAATGATATGCAGGGGCTGGGTGCTGGGAAGCAATGAGGTCCTTGACGAGCTCTGTACAGAAATGTTTAAGCCATCGTCCAGTATGGATTCAGGACTTCCGTTCTGGGACTATGACTAATCCCATGTACCGAGAACCATCTCACCTTCTCTGTCAGTAAGTTGGTGTCATTATTTGATGTATCTCCACCCTACATCAAATGACATCTTTGAGGAAATCAGAAAGAGGAAGTGACTCAGGAGTGGAAAATAAGAAAAAGAGAAGGTGACATGGTGACGAGCACTCGCTATCCCTTGGTTTCTCCTGCCCTCTCGATCCAGAGGCAGCGGCACAGCATTTCCTTGCCCCGTCCTTGACCCGCTAGGCCTGTTTTCAACCAGACTCCGGGTCTGTGAAAGAAAACCTAAGGAAGCCCACTGCTAGAGCCTCGAGGAAAAGCTGACCAGATTCCCTCTTTACCCTCGGCCGAACCTTCCCCAAGTATCCTTGTCTGCTCTGCTCTCCGGGGCCATCACAGAGGGCATGGCTGGCTGACAGCCTCAAACCCCAGGCAAGGCAGAACCAAGCAACTGTTCATAACCGATTTCCGTGCACAGCCAGTGACCTGAATGGGACCTGACCATGGGGAAAAATGATACAGAACAAGATCGGGCTTTTTTTTTTTTTTTTTTTCCAATTTTATTTTTAGTCTGTGTAGCCCTGTGAAAGTGAAATTTTATCTTTGCACTGGGAACATTGAAAAGCACTGACAGGGAGCCCCTTTGGCCTGGCCCATTTTTCTGAAAGCTCGTTGCAGCTGTGGCTCGTGCCCAGCAGGCAGAGACTGATGTGCGATCCTGTACCCAGGTGCCGTTGACAGCCGCGACAGGACGCAGCCTCTGCGGGACTGTCTGTGCGAGGACTGGAGCTCCTTGAGATGCATTTAAAAGCCAAAACCCTGGAAATAGGGTTAAATGCAAATGGCCAGCAGATTGTTTACTTCACGTCCCAATGGGAAAATAAACGTGGACAAAGGTCTGCGGCACACGGCCCCCCGCCTTGATTATAGACCAGCTTGCGATTCTGCTGTTTGATTCCAGTGGCCCGCTTTTGGGGGCTTGTTGGCCTAGAAGAGAGAGTGTGGGGTGGGGACTGCTTTTCTTTTATTTATCTCCTTGCCCTTAAGCAGTGAGTGGCCATTCAAGCCAGCTCTGGAGACAGCGGGGAGAAGGAAGGGCTGAACTTCCAGCATGGAGCATGGCGGGGGGGTGGGGGTGGGGATGGGGGTGCTTATGGGCTCAGGAGGAATGTGACATGCCAGAGCGCAGCTAAGGAGCTGTCCGAGAAGGCTGTGAATAGATCAGCGTACTCTGGCCTGGAATAAATGCCTATTACCTTCAATTTAGGATTGCCAGATAAAATATACGATGCCCAGTTACATGTGAAGTCCAGATCAACAGTGAATCATTTCTTATGTATTATATCTTCTATATGGCAAATGCTGATATATTAAAAATTATTTGGGAGTGCCTGGGTGGCTCGGTTGAGCATCTCACTCCGGCCCAGGTCATGATCTCATGGTTTGTGGGTTCGAACCACGCACCAGGCTCTGCGATGACAGCTCGAAGCCTGGAGCCTGCTTTGGATTCTGTGTCTCTCTGTCTGTCTGTCTGTCTCTCTCTCTCCCTCTCTCTGTCCCTCCCCCACTCACACACTCTCTCAAAAATAATCATTTAAAATAAAAGTGAAACGTAAGCGCTCTAAAGCTTTAACTTTTTTAAAAATTTTTTTACATTTACTTATTTTTGAGAGACAGAGACAGAGCACAAATAGGGGAGGGGCAGAGAGAGAATGAGACACAGAATCTGAAGCAGGCTCCAGGTTCTGAGCTGTCAGCACAGAGCCTGACATGGGGCTTGAACTCTCATGAACCGTGAGATCGTGACCTGAGCCAAAGTCGGACGCTTAACCAACTGAGCCACCTAGACGCCTCTCTTTAGCTTCTTAAAATGAACTTTATGCAGTATAATTTGCAGACAGTAAATGTGCCCTCTTCAGTGTATAAGTTCAATGATTTGTTTGTTTTTAACATACAAATACCAGGAGGCGCCTGGCTGGCTCAGTCAGTTAAGTGTCCGACTTTGGCTCAGGTCATGATCTCATGGTTTGTGGGTTCAAGCTCTGCATGGAGCTCTGTGCTGACAGCTCAGAGCCTGGAGCCTGCTTTGGATTCTTTCTCTCCCTCTCTCTCAAATAAATGTTTAAAAATAAATAAAAGCTATATTACATTTAATTCAAAGAACTTTTGCAGGGCGCCTGGCTGGCTCAGTCAGTGAAGCATGGGACTCTTGATTTCAGGGTTGTGAGTTCAAGTCCCACACTGAGTGTAGAGATTACTTAAAAAAAAAAAAATCCGAGGGGGACACCTGGTAGCTCAGTCGGCTAAGGATCCGACTTTGGCTCAGGTCATCTCATAGTTCGTGAGTTTGAGCCCCACATCAGGCTCTGTGCTGATGGTGCTGAGCCTGCTTAGGATTCTCCCTCTCTGCCCCTCCCCCACTCACACATGCATGCTCTCTCTCCCCCAAAATAAATAAACTTTTTAAAAATTAAAAAAAATAGTAATGGCTTTCTCAGATTTTAGGTCTACAGATTTAGGCCAAATCATGGTAAGATAAAAGCCAATAAATACACATTGCTGGGGCGCCTGGGTGGTGCAGTCGGTTAAGCATCGAACTTTGGCTCAGGTCATGATCTCACAATTTGTGGGTTCAAGCCCTACATAGGACTCTGTGCTGACAGCCCAGAGCCTGGAGCCTGCTTTGAATTCTGTGTCTCCCTCTCTCTGTGCCCCTTCTCCCCCTTTCCAAAACAGATAAACGTTTTTAAAAATCTGCTACTTTTTGAAGTGTTCCATATGAATTCCATTTCAGGAATTTATACAGGCCAAATTGGGGATCTTGCAGGAGGAGGTGGGGGGGACGTTGGACAGATACTTTCTTAGGTCCGTGGTCTCCAGATTCTGCAATTCTATCTGAATAAGCGGGATTTCAGTCTCCATCCCCCTTCCAAAACACCAGTTATTAGATATTTTCTCTTCATCTTTCTTCTTTCCCCTTAAGCTCCTGGAGACACTGGGCGAGTATTTTAGCAAATAAACACTATAAATCTTTGACATTTATGAAACACTCAGAAAGGGGAAGAACCCAGAAAAGTCCTTTGAAGGGAGCTAGTGGCCCTTGTGTTGGGGCAGCAGACCTGTTGTCCCTCATGGCCCCGCCACCCCCACTCTGGGCCACAGGGTGTCATGTGTCCTCACCAGCGAAGATGTGTTGAGTGGTCCTGTGAGGAGGCTCTGGGGAAGACGCGAGGAGACTCCTGGGTAGCCTCACAGAGTTGCAGAAAATAGGACCTTTCTATAAAAGCAACAGTGTCAGATGAATTTTCTAGAACCATAGTGAATTCAAGGGGGTGTGTCCTCTAAGGCTGGGTTTCCTTATCTGTGAAGCAGGGCTCGTGATGGTGCTGACATTTGGTGAGTGAAGAGCAGAGGATCACGGGAGATGCTGGCCCACGGCGAGCACCTGACTGGGGCTCTGACTTCTAAGGGTTCATAGACGGGGCACCTGATGCTGGAAGCATGATGTTTCCAGTGATCCATCTAGAAAAACTAAGAGGGAAGCTAGGTTGGGAGGAGATGGATTCGCAGAGACTCCTCTAATTCTTTCTTAAGACCAACAAGTCAGTTCTTCTTTCTACTGTGTGTTGGGGAAGAAATTTCCACAGTGACCACATGCCATGAGGTATGGCAAACGAAACTGTTTTGCTTCCACACCCCAAAGATTGCTCAAATTCCAGATTAAACTCCAGTAAAACAAGAACAGTGGTGAGCCAACCCAGATTTTCAGCTCCAATTTTGTGTGTCTCCTCTTTCTCCTAGCCCAGCACACAACCAGCCAGCCCGCTGTGGTGTTTGGAAGGCACTTCTTTTTTTCATCGACAAACATTTATTGAGCGCCATGAATGTTCTGTGTGACTGTGAAAGGCAGAGCCTTCATGGAGTTGATGCTGCCCGTGGGGGACCACACAGGCCGGCAGGCTGAGTGTGGATGGTGGAAGTAGACCTAAGGATGGCTTAAGAGCCTGCATCCAACCCAGGCTGGCCTTCTAGAATAAGCCACATAAATGAAGAGCTAAAGGTTGAATGGGAATTAGCCAGACAGGGGCACCTGGCTGGTTCAGTCAGAAGAACATTTGACTATTGATCTCAGGGCTGTGAGTTTGAGCCCCATGTTGGGTGTAGAGATGACTGAAAAAAAAAAAAAAAAAAGGATTAAATAAAGTGGGTGCTGAAGTCGTAAATGGGGAAAAGGTCCAAGGGCAAAAATTTTCAAAGAACTGAAAGCTGTTGGAGCCAGGAGGGGAAGGTGACCCTGAAATGAGCTGTAGAGGTGGGGGGGGGGGGGGGGGGGGGCAAACACGTGATCCAGAGCCAAGGCAGGACTGGAGGGGGCAGGGCCAGAGAAGGGGGGGCGGTTGCCAGAATCCAGATGCTGGGATGGAGGAGATGGGTTTGGAGCTGACAACCTCCACTGTTTGCTCCGAGGACTGGATGGATGGTGAGGAAGTGGACCAGTGGGAGCAGGGGTTTCTAGGAACAAGTCACATGTGTGAAGACGTGCGGCCTGCGGCGGGAGCTGTTTTGGTGGTGGTGGTTTTGTTTTTAAGGACAGAAAGGTCTTGGGTAATGGGAAGGAGGAGTAGACGTTATCAGAGGAGAGGACTGACTGGTGAGCGGGATGATCCCTAGGAAGGTTGGAGGGCGGGGGAGAAGGCTCACAGAGGAGTTGACACTTTTGGGGAAGGACCCGAGAACACGGTAAGGATGCAAGTGGCAGGCGCGGGGAGGGGAGCGGCCCACCTGGGTGGCTCGGACGGCTAAGCGTCCAATTCTTGATTTCGGCTCAGGTCACGATCTCGCAGTTTCGTGAGTTCAAGCCCTGCATTGGGCTCTGAGCCGACGGTGCAGAGCGGCTTGGGATTCTCTCAAAATAAATAAATAAACTTAAAAAAAAAAAAGAACACAAGTGGGGCGCTGGCAGGGCCCTAAGAGTGGTGTTTCAGATTGAAAGTAGGAGGAGATGGCGGGTGGGGGAGCACCGTGTGGAGAGCAAAGGAGGAGAAATGGGGGGAGAGGGAGGAGCAGCGGCCAGATAAGAGCAGGCGCCTGTGCCAGTGCTGTGAGCGCCCAGTTGAGGCCGAAGGCCACGGTTTTGCACTGGAGCCGATATGAACAATCTGGGGGGGGGGCTCTCTCTCCCCCTGAGACCAACCCTGCTTCCCAGCACCCCACCCCTCTGCTTCAATCCTCAACCCAGAATGACCCTCCGACCAGAGAGGTGCCAGGGGCCTCACGACAGAACGGAGTTTCTTAGGACAAGCGTCGCACGGCCCGTCCTCAGCGGGAACGCTGGAGCGCGGTCCCTGCGGAGGCGAGACGGTGGCACTGGCGGCGGCAGCCAGGATGCCGCTCAACCTGGAAGGAGCCCCTGGGTCGGGCGGCAGACAGTGAGTTTATTTTTAAACCCAAGTGGGCACTACAGCTGCCAGGGAGAAGCAGACGGCTCTTGGGGAGAACAGAGATTGGCATCTGGTCAGACACTTAACAGGACGCCTGCCGGCTGCCAAGTGGGCAGGGGCTCAGAGTGGCCGAAGGTCGGGACTGTGCAGCCGGGGCCAGCATGGGGCGAGGGGGGCAGCAGTTAACGCTTCGGAGCCCAACCGAAGCATCGCCCAAGAAGGCGGGGGCGGGGCGGGGGTTGGAGGCTTAAGGCCTGAGTCCCCCAGGCCCGGGCTGTCCCCCGAGGCAGCTCGGGGCCGATGAATATAGTGAATACAACTGTCATCCCTGAGCTCGGGGGCTGAGTCGGGCTTGGTCTCGATTCTCAGTTGGCGGTCAGACGGATCCCGTGAATGGTGAGAGCACAGGGCAGGCAAGTGTTAGGGGCATTGTGTCAGCCGTCTGGGGGACCGGGTGGTACCTTGTCCCCATACAGCTGACCTGGAGGGCTGTGTGTGACCGAGTGGAAGGCTCTCGCGGGGCTCTGCACAGGCCATGTTACCCATGGCTTCACAGCCTCGTCACTCTCAAAGAACAGGGACACTTCTCTCCCGAAGGGTCAGGTGACAGCGGGCCCCCCCCCCCCCCGATGCCTCCCCCGTCATTGCAAGAGCTGCCCGGTGCGCTTCAGGACTTGTCACCAGGGACAGTCTTTAGGCTGTAAGACTTTAGCCCTCTTACAGGACACAGTGCAGTAGCTGAGGCCCAGCCCTGATAGCCCTTGTTTCCTGCCTTTGCTTTCAACACCAGAAGGTCCGAAGGGCCCCATGGATGCTGGAGGCGAGGCCGGCAGTGCGGAGGGTTCCAGCAGGATCTGGAGGGAGGGCCGCGGGGAGCCAGGTGCGGGTGGCGTGCAGCTCTCACTCCCTTACCTCTGCCTGAGAAGCGCTTTGGGCCACTGGAGGCTTCCTGGGCCCCGACCTCTGACCTTTCATGAGGTCTTGTCCTCCGCAGCCAATCCAGGCCTTTCCTGCCCTCGTTCATTTCCCCCCTTCTGGCCTTGCCTTCTTCCAGTTTCCTGGTAGAGACTGACACTTAGTAATTCTTGTCTAGACCTGTGCCATCCAGCATGGTAGCCGCCGGCCACATGTGGCTCTTGAGCGCTTGCAGTGTGGCCAGTGTGGCATTATGTCCAATAATACACTCCTGATTTCAAAGACTTAGGACAAAAGACAAAAACAAAAAACAAAAAAAAAGTAACATCTCAATGATCATTTTATGTAGATTACATGTTGAAATGAGAATACTTTGGGTTTTTGTTTTTTTTTAATTTTTAATGTTTTATTTTTGAGAGAGAGAGAGACAGAGACAGAGTGCAAGTGAGGAAGGGGGAGAGAGAGAGGGAGACACAGAACCGGAAGCAGGCTCCAGGCTCTGAGCTGTCAGCACAGAGCCTGACACAGGGCTCAAACTGACAAACCTTGAGATTGTGACCTCAGCTGAAGTCGGATGCTCAATCGACTGAGCCACCCGGGAGCCCTGAGGTTACTAAAAAATTTTAAGACACATAGGTCGCTGGCCTTTGTGAACAGCCTATTTTATTCTGTTGGACAACACCGGTCTAGACCCTGGGATGAGCTATAATCAGTGTATAGTCATTCCTTCTACTCAACACACACGCTCTGAGCACCTGCAAAGTGCAGGGTGGGCTTTGTGACCCCAGCTTGCCATCGTGGCCACCTTCAACTCAGGAGGGCACCAAGGAGGCGCACGCAACAGAACTGGGAATTGAAATCCGAACCCGTGATCCATCCAGAAATTCTGAACAGGTGGGTGCCAGGTTAGGGAGGGTGACTCAGCCAGTCTGAGGTAATCCTATCAAGGGATTTTCAACATTCGGAAAAAATGCATACCTGGAAATTCTCACAATAGCGGGCTTTCCAGCAACTTTTGGACTTCTGGTCCCCCTCCACACTCTTTAGGAAACACTACCAGAACTGCCCGTGACATGTTCTGACACCAAAGTAAGTACTTTTGCAGACTGTTTCCAGATCGGATGCTCCGTTCCAGCCCAGAGCCTTCCACCTGGGCAGATGGGAGGTGTGCTGGCAGCAGAGGGCGGCAGAGGGCGGAGGCTCCTGCCCTGAAGTTCCCATTGCCACCCAGCGTCCTGCACCTCTGGGCATTGGCACAGGTAACTTCTTGGGCTCCAGGGTTCAGGGTTGGGCCTGAGGCTGAGAAGCAGATGTCAAGAGTGAATGCGTGCTGACCTTCAGGAGTCACCAGTGACAAGTCTCACTCATGCCCTCTTGCAGAAGCCACATTCTTCACTAGCTGAAGGGTCAGCTGTGGGACACATCAGAGTCTGAAGGTCAGGACAGACGGAGAAACAAGAAGGGAGTGGACATGAGGAAGGAAGAGCGGAGAGGCGGCAACGGCAGTGAAGAAAGTTAAAGAGAAGGTTTCCCACCTCGAGCAGACGGGGCAAAGCTAGCGGCCAGCACGACTGGTGAGTTTGAGAGGGATTCCAGCTGGGCTGCCTGGTCAGCCAGGGCTAGGAGATGGGACGTAGGTGTTCCCAAAATTCTCGGGGTGGGGGGTGGGGGGGAGGGACTCAGATGTCACAACAGCTGCCCTGAATCCTACTCCCCCTGCATGTGAACGGAGGTGGTCCTGGGAGACCCGCCCTTTTGGGAACAGGCTCTGCTTCTGGAACTTCCAGCTGCCCATTCTCTCCAGGCCCTTGACCTCTGCTGCTGTTTCCTGCTGCCATCATCTCTACTGTATCTTACGTCGCTTTCATTCCCTGCCCCCACCTCTCATCTTTCCCCTGAAAAAGCAGGACTTCCAGAGCCAAATACCTCCAGGCCCAAAGCTTGGAAGGGGAGAGGTGGGAAGAACAGGTTCCTCTGGTGTGGGAGGGGTTCTAAGCCGTGGCCTTGCTCAGTCCCTCTCCACGTGGTGGGGGAGTCCCAGAGGTGAGAAACAGCAAATTCTGTTTGCAGGCTGAAGAGTAGGCTCCCCAGGACCAGATTCACAGTTTTATCCACCTTTCCGGAATCTCTTGGGAGGCGAGAGAGGCTTCTCTGGCTTTCACTGTAAAAGGGAAGTCGGGGTCTCCTGCCTTTGAGTAAGAGGCTTCCTATTCACCTCCGCCTCTGCTCTGCCAAAGCCAGGGGAAGGCAGTTCTCTTTGCTGGGAGAGCCGGGGAAGCGGAAGGGCTGGCCCTCCACCCAGTCAGCGCCTATTTCCTGGCCAAATGGAAAACTACACCCCTTCGCCTGGGTCTCCCAGCGTCCAGTCCTGGGTGCTCATTTCCTCCCCTCGACAGTCCAGTCATCACGGTCCTCTGGCACCAGGGAAGGGTCCCAAGTCACAGTGAAGTCATTTACAGAGAAAGAGACACAGGTTGGTGTGAGCTCCATGGAAGCCCCAGGACATGATCTTTAATTGATGTTCCTGTCCCTGCCTCCCCACCCCGAGCCCCCGATGACATATTTACAGGATGCTGGATGGAGCCAGTTCCAGGCCCAGGCCAGCGCAGCCTCCACTCCGCCCTGGGTGCTGCTGGCGTGGGCACTGCCCGGGTGGGGCGGGAGGATGCAGACAGCTGGGAGCCCAGTGGGCTGGTCACAGGAAGTCTTGAGTCCTCCACGTCCCCACGCCCGCTCCCCATGTGTGCACACACAGGCATGTCTGCGTGTGTAGAGGTATTCACACTCGTGCAGAGATGTGGATCCAAACGCTTGTACCACCAGAGTGTCCTACGATCCCGCAGCAGCAGTTCGAACCCCCCCCTCCTGCTTGTGGGGCTGGTGGAGCAGGACTGGCCGGAGGGTGCCCCGCCCACAGCCTTCTCTTGGGCAGTGCCAGCTGGACTGCAATATTGAGGACCCCACTATAACCACATCCGGCCACCCAAAAGGGTGTCAATGGGTCTCAGTCCCCAGTTTGCCCTGAGGATGTGGTGCAGATAAAGGGGAGCCATTTCCTCCTCACGGGTGCCCCAGAAACAGATGGACTAGAACAGTTTGAAGGCCCTGGGGTGTTCAGAAACCCCTGCGGAGTCTGGGGGGGCTACTCCTGGGGAGAGGGGCTCTGCTCATTTGTGGCTTTCATCCCATAAGGTAGCTGATCCCCATCTTGCCCTTGCCAGCTGGTGTTTAGCAGTCGAGCCAAGGCTCCACTATCCCACGGGTCTTGAGGGAAGGCCATGGGCAGGACTGAGTTTGTGAGTTTGCGGGAGGGCTGAGGAGTCCCGCCCGGCCTCAGCCCGTCTCTCAGGCTCGGCTGCTGCGGGACTCAGAGGATGTAATGGGGAAAACAACTGTAAACTTACTACTCAGCCCTGGAACGGGGGTAAGGAGCAGAATGGGTTTGACAGGGCCTGGAGGACTTTTCTAGAAGCTGAGGATCACACAGGAGACCTGCCTTTTCTTACCTCCTCTTGTACATCACAGGCAAAACCCCTCACCCTCCAGTCACCGGGCCACCCCTGGCTTTTCCTGCTGGGGAGAATCCTCCCTGGGAAGATGGCCCAGCCTGGGACCTCTAGTCCACACTGGGGGCCACCGAAACCCTGAGCCAGCCCCGGAATCACCCTTCTTGAAAGGGGGAAGGTGCCATTTTAGTTCAGGGACTGTATTTTCTAGACCCCCAAATACACGCGTCCCGGCAGGGACACAGGATGGTCACTTTGAAATTGAAGACAATCTGGGACATGTGGTCGTCGCACCCATGACCTAGGCCTTGGGCGCAGAACAGGCAGCTTTGGTTTGAATCAGCGCTCATTCTGCTCTCCAAGCTCAGCAGGGCTGGGCCGAGGGGCAAGCAAGGACGCCCCACCCCTGCGTGGCTTGGGGACGGCTATGTTCAGTGAGAGGATTCCAGGTGTGACCATCCAGGGGAAGGGCCCCGGGGAAGGGCCAGGCCTCAGTTCCTCCGGTCCCTCCTGGAAATGTCAAAATATCCCCACAACTTCCCTCGCCCCAGCACCCCCAAAGTTACATTCATCAGTTAAGATTCAGTAAAAAAAAAAAAAAAAAAAAAAAAGTGTAGATGTCAGCCCCCTCCCCCTAAGTCCCAGAGACCTAAAACCCTGGTGCCAGCTGCCTGGTTTTGAGGAGGGGGCCTTCCCAGGCCATGCCCACTGCGGGGGGGGGCATCCCTTGAGCCCCACCCCCCACCTTGAGCTGCGGCAATCCATGATGATGGAAGCTACATTCACACAGGGAGAGTCGGTGTGCAAGGCCAAAGCCGCATGAGGTGGGGTGAGGGACCATGAGGGAAAGGCCCCAGGCCTCGCCCATCCTGGTGGTGTGAAGGGCAGGGCCACAGCCCCCCCCCCCCAACTCCCCTGGGACCAGGAGTTGAAGGGCTTGGGCCTGGAAGACATTTGCATGGTGCCTCCCTCCGTGGCCAGGCGGGGGCAGCCTCGTGGTTCAGGGCGGAGACGGTGGGCGCCAGGCTCGGAGGGAGGGGATGGCACTTAGGCCCCTCCGGACCTGGAACGGAGAGGGGGCGTCAGGGGAGGATGTGCGGCAGGGCCCAGAGGGAGAGCCCCTGAGCCGGGCCCTGGGAGGTCAGTGCTGGGCCCTAGAGGCGGCAAGTCACAGGCTGGCCAGGGAGGGGATCTGGTGGGAAGTTCAGACAGCGGTGACATGGAAGACAAAACAGATGGGACGCAGAGGTAGGCTCCCCTCCCGGGTGTGGGGGCTGCAGGGACACAGCTCCAGGGCCCACCTGGGCAGGGGTGATGTGGCCACTGGAAGGGCAGGAGTAAGTGGACCAGGGCCTGGGAGGTGGGCAGGAGGAAGGGGCAGGGCACGCTGAGGGCTTTCTTCCAGGCGCGGGGCTCCCCCACCCCTGTAGTGACAGCAGTGACAGCAGGTGGGGGAATCAGCCCCTGGCTCCCCCCTCAACAGAATGTGAGGTGACGAATGAGATGGAGGAGACAGGGACAGCGGGAGGGATGACGTGGCCGGCGTCACACTGCCCCCTGCTGGGTCGGGTCGTACCTTCCCCGGCGGATGTTTCTGCAGGAGCCAAGGAGAGGACAGACAGAGAGAGAAAGGAAAAGGCGCCATCTGTGACCTTGCCCGTGTCTCAGAGAGGGCCTTTCTGGCTCCCATGAGACCCCTTGCCCCAGAGACTGGCCAGGGTCGCTAGGATCTGGTCACTAATGACAGGCCTACAGGGAGATACCTGATTCTGCATCTAACGCCCCACATGACCCTGGGCCTCAGGTCCCTCCTCTGCACCTTGAAGGGGTTAGATCAGCTCGAGGCCCCCAGACTCAGATGCTCCCAGAACACGGCAGGCTAGGTGGGGCCTAGGGACTGGCTGGGGCCTAGGGACGGAGGACACAGCCCTGTTTCTGGCAGCCCCTGCTCAGCTCCACTCCATGGCCGTGTTCGGATGATCTGAGGGCCAGTCTTCTTTTGCAAGAGAAGCTCGAAATCGGGACTGTTAATGTAAACTCTTGGTGTTTTAAATGTGAGCAGAACAAGACCCTGTGGCTGGCTTACACTCTGGCTTATTAGCTTAACTTCTCAGAAAAGCCCCCTCAGCTCCAGCAGCCTGGGGTCCCAATACCCGCCCCCCCAAGAACACCTAGGGATGTGGGGGCCGTGTGTGTGTCTCTTACTTAAATCCCCAGCCCGTGCCGCCCAGGACGATGGCTGCAACAAGGACAGCCCCCGCGATGGAGCCGATGATGATGTTGGTACCGCTGGGACCTGGGGAGGAGGGCAGGCAGTTGGCAGGGACAGGCGTGGAGAAGGGGAGAGACAGAGCCCCCTCCTGGCCAGTTGCAGCCTCACCCTTATATCTCTCAGTCTCCCCGGTGGGTGGAGACGTGGGCAGGGGGTTGTGAATACTACAGTCTTTGCCGGTCCAGTCGGGCTGACAGATGCACTTCCCTTCATTGCTGCAGACCTAGAAGTGTGTGTGGGGGGGGGTGGGCAGCAGAGGTGAGAGGGGCTCTGTCCCGTTGTGAGCTCCTGCTCTGTCCCGTTGTGAGCTCCTCCCACCATCCCCGGCCCCCAGACGCGCACTCCGTGGTGGGAGCAGATCCGGCGTTCTCCGCTGCCGGGGCAGGTGCTGAAGTTGAAGGCTGAGGCGGGCAGGCAGCGATGATCCAGGCACAGCATGTTGGGCCCGCAGGCAGTGCCGTCCTCCACGTAACTCAGGTCGGAGCCGTCAGCCAGCTGGACGTGGCCACCCCTGGGGAACAGGCACGGCCAGCCTCAGCCCCCGCCCCCTCCCCCATAGAGGCTGCAGCCTGCTCTCCCCCAGACAGGGTCCCAGCCCAAACCTGCAGTCCAGCTCCTTGCCCTGGTGGTAGAAGGTGACACTGTTGATGTCTCCCCCTAGATCTCCCAGCCGAGGAGCTCCAGAGATGTTGACACAGAAGAGGAAGCCACAGAGCACGTCTCTGTTGGGGCAGCATGGAGACAGTGAGCTCCAAGTCTGACCTCCAACCCTATTTCTACTACTACTGCTACTATTACTACCACTGAACTTGAATTTGCCTTCTCCCCACCGCCTGATTTTTCATATATTCTCTATGGGGACTCATAGGCTCCATCCTAGAATCTTCTGTCCCAACTCTGAAAACCCCCCAGCCCCAGAGCTGGAGAGGCCAACCAGGAGCCTTGGCCACTCACTGTTTATTGCCCTGGACCCAGCCTTGGCCACTCACTGTTTATTGCACTGGACCCAGCCTGATCCCTTGCGTCCACAGTTCCCACGCTCTGTCCCCTCCACGTTCAGCTTCTCATAGCAGAAGCGATCAGCAGCCGCTGTAAGGAGATGATGCCCGGCGTCACCCACTCACCCCAGAACCCGCCTGGGGACCTCAGGCCTGCACCTCTAACACCCTGGGCCGATCCCCAATCCAGCTGGGTTCCTGAGATCCTGGAGAGCCACACACTTGTAAGAGGGTTATTTTAGCCAGAATTTGCCCCTCCCCAGCCGCTCGATTCTAGGTCCTCCAGAGTCTCCACTCCCACTCCTAGCCGAAGACTCACCATGGCCCCAAAGGGCTTGGCACTGCCGGTCCCGGGTTTTGCAGCGGCCTCCATAGCAGCGGCCCTAAGGGGCAAACAGGAGACTGAGACACTGAGTGGTCAGAGTGAATACAAGACCAGAGACTGTACTGAGCCAGGGCCCCTGAGGGGGAGGAGCCCCCACCCCATCATACCTGTTCGTGATCGCAGTAGTAGCCATCCAGCTTGTGCAGGTTAGGGGGACACTGTGGGGAGAGGCGCTGGACTGAGAGCTGAGGGATGAAGGGGTGCCCAATGCCCCCCTCGCAGGGCTCATAGTACAGGGCTCTTCAATGTCAAGGACAAGAAGTCTGGCTCAGAACTCAGGCTACGATGCAGACTGGCAAATCCCATAGCGTCTCCAGCCTCCCTGGGTCCTGTACCTACTTCCCAGAGCTGGGAGGACTAAATGGAACTAAATACCCGGCATGTAATAAGGACTTAAGAGATGTTAACTAATATTATCACACACTCTAATCCCGAGCACACATCAGGCACCGTGCCAGGGCCTTGTTATCCCAGCCAGACTACGCTGATATAATGACTGAAGGAAGAAAAGCGGGAGGCATGAGGAACCCATTTCTCAGTCGAGGAAACTGAGGCTGACCAGCGGCGGCGACACCAGCAGCGCAGCGGAGGGCAGTAGCTCGGAGAACAGTAGCTCCCCGGAGCCAAACCGACAGGGATAGGGGTTGCCTCGCCCGGGGCCCCTCAGTGCGGCTGGGCCGGCCGGACCTGGCTCGAGTCCCCGGTGCAGGTCTCCGCGATGTCGCACTCGTTGACGGCCTCTCGACAGGACACACCCCGCGGCTCGTACTGGGAAAGGGATCGCGGCTCAGGCCAGCACGGCCGACTCCCCGCCAGCCTTTTTCGAGGCCCCCTCGCCCTACTCGGCCGCCGCTCGCCCCACCGCCCAGCCCCTCCCAGCCCACTCCGCCCCGCCCCCAGGCCCGCTCAGGGTTCCCACCCTCCCACCACCTGTGGGTAGGTGCCTCGCCCCCTTCTTTGTAACCCTGCCTTTAGTAGGCCCTTGGGGGCGCACGCCCCACCCTTCTCCCACTCCATTGGTGCATTCTTTGCATCAAGTCCCACCCCCCTGCACTTACTCCGCCTCCAGCGGCTCCTCCTGCCTCAGCCCCGCCCCTTATCCGGAAGTTCGCAGCCCCATCCCTCCAAAGCGTGGCTTCCGTCCCGCCCCGGGGGTTAGGTGCCCCTTACCTTGCAGCGGCGACAGCAGAGCCCGTCGCTGCACATGGCGTCGTGAGTCAGGGTGCATTTCTTGCAGCAATTCCCGCCCGCACGGCTGCACTCCTGAGGGACGCGGGGACAAGGGCAGGGAGGTGGGCAGGTCCTGACCCTCCCCACCCAGACCTTACCTGGCGCGCGCCCCCGTCCCCTACCTGGTGCCCTCAGCAGTCTCTCACCTGCACCGAGCCACAGTCGCACTCCTCTCCTGCCTCCACGAAGCCGTTCCCACATTCAGGCGGGTCCAGGAGCTGAACAGGGAAGGGGTGTCGGGAGTCTGGCCGGGACCCTGTGCAAGCCTCGTTCTCACGTCCCCGCCCAGGCGCTGGTACCTTGAGGGGCTTGTTGAAGAGACAGCTCCCACCTCCCTCCTGCAGAAACTGGTTGTATTCATCGATGCTGCAGCGCGAGAACTTGCGGGGCAGGTAGAATCTGGGCAGGGGTAAGGGACCGAGCCGCTGAGTCCCGGCCCACGCCTTCTCTAGTCCACTCTCTCGCCCCTTCTCAAGATTGGGGACGGGGTGCACAGGGGGACTAGGTCACCATCTCGAGGAGCCTGAGGATCTGTGTGTCCGGAGACTGCATGATAATCCTCCTGCCGTCAAGCAGAAGTGGGCAGGGGACGTTGCTCCTGTCCTCCCCCCACCCCAGCCTGCCCCCCCAAATCTCAGGACTCAGGAGTTGGAGAGTGAGGGAAGGTGCCTCCAAATGAGGCTTTGGCGGCACCCAGTGTCGGCAGCGCGCACTACAGTCTAGCAGTTTTTGTGTCCGACTAGGGAATCTGGGTTTCCTGGTGCAGGGTCCTCAGAAAACAGGGCTTCTTGAAATCCAAGTGATCCCAGTAGCTGGGCCTTTTGAGGCCACTGGGTCCCAATGACCCCCCACTGGGTCCAGATTTTTTTTCCCTTGCCCAAGACCCTCCCCTGGTTTGTCCTAAAAACTCACCCGGTGTCCTCCATGATGCAGCCCAGCCAGTTGTCCGGGCATTTGCAGTCCCCTGAGGAGTGAACCAAGTGGATATAAGGGAGAGTGGACGACTCCCCCCTCCCATGGACACTCTTCACTTCTAGCGCTGCTGGGAGTGGGTCTAGGCTGGTTGTGGGGCCACACGGGGACTTCCTTGATACCTGCTGAGCTCCGGTGTTTATTCCACATCATGCCCAGGTTCTGCCCCAGCGTTTGGGCCAGGGTCACTGCCATGGCCCCCATGTTGTCGTACTTGAGGTGAGGAAGATGGAGCACAAAGATGTCTACATCCCTCCAAAGACACAGGGCTCATATCCTTCACAGCCCGTCTCCCTTCAACTCCCGCCCCCAACCACACCCCACACGGCTTACCTCATTCACACCCCCACCCCTGGACAGCGAGCAGATGCCCCCCACGTAGGCGGCCCCACTGCTGGTGCTCTGGAAAGTCCTGCCCCTGGAAGGGAGAGGACTGTCAGGAGAACCCCCTGCCTTGCCCATGGTGGCTTCCCGAGGTGTGAAGGGGAGGCTGCGGAGCCCCCCGCCCTAGAGCCCTTCTTTCGGGAGGTGAACACTGTCCTTCCTGTCAGCATGTGTGACCTCAGGCAAGCCCCTTCCCCTCTCTGGGTCGGTTTGTCCATAAGCCAAATGAGAGGTTCCTTTAAGATCATCTCTAAGGAGTTTTTTATCAGACTTCTTTCTTCTACCGGGCACTGGATCCTTGAGGAAGGAATGCGGGGACAGTTTGAAAGGAGAAGAGGGGATGAAGGCGTGGTGATAGGCAGAGGAAGATCACTAGGAGCAGGGAAAATGGGCAGCAGCCTAAGATGGAGGGGAAGCTGTCTGGCCTGTTCCAAGTGGCTGGGGGCTGGTGCAAGATGAGCCCAGTGCCCGGGCCCTGCATGAGCGCCTGGCACAGAGCAAGTGGTCAGCAGCCCCAGGCACTACAGGGACCAGGAGAGGCCGCAGGATGCATGGGCTGGGGGACTCACGAGAAGAGATGGGTAGCGTCACTGGGCTCAGGCAGGCCCTCCCGCCGATAGACCATGAGCCGAGCTAAGGTCTCCAGGAGGTCATCCTGCACCTGGATCTTGTCCCCATCTGCCCACGTTTCCATGGCAACCAGCACGATTCGGGTGTTGAGTTGCTCCTTATACATCTGGGCTCAGAGGGGAGAAGATGAGGGTGGGGCTGGAGGGCAGGGGAGTGTGTGAGGGGGACAGGAGGGCCTCACACTGTCTCTCCCTACCAGAGGCTGACACCCCTCCCCGCCCCCAGAGCTCACCCAAGCATGTGTGTGGCGGGGCACTGGGGCGGGGGCGACAGAGGAGCGGAAAGGGAAGGGAGGCAGCTCACCACATCTGCCAGGTTCACAACGGACTTGGCAAAGTTGCTGGTGAGGACCACCGACTGGCGCATCTGCTCAAACTGGGAGGAAAGAGAGTGGGCAGAGGGCCAGGCTGCTTCGTGCCCCCTCCGAGAGTTGCCCCCAGGCTGGGATCTTACCAGCTGGTGGTCGTTGACCACGATCAGCTCCACGTACTTGGTCTCACTGTGCACAGTAGGGTGGCCCCGGCGGACCTGGGGGGCGGGGGGGTGGGCACTTGGAATCAGTCACCTTCATGCCCAGCGTCAGGGCCAAGCCACGGACAGGCTCGAGGGTGCTGACACCTCCAGTCAGGGACAATGCCAGTCCCCCACTGGTGGGGGTCCCCTCCCTCCCCAGCCTTGGTACAAGGGGACACAGTCTCAGTTTGTCCATAATGTGGACAGGTGTAGACACGGGTGGTAGGAAATGGGGTGGGGGACTTCCTCCCGGGCATCGTTCCCTGGCCCGCAGCCACATCAGTCTGAGCCCTCCTTTGCCCCAGTCATGGATGGGGTGTCCTGCTCTGGACCACAGCCTGAGGTCTCTGCAGCCCGAGGTCTGTGCGGGCCCCCGTACCTGCCTTTTCCTTCTCAGCCTTGGCCGGTTCACGGGAGCAGAAGGAGCAGGGGCAGCAAATAGGCAGCCTGGGGGGAGGGGCCGGGTGAGGGGGGCATAACCGGTCCCCTCCCCAGCCCCACTTTCCCTCCCTTACCTGGTTCCCTGCATCCGAGGGGGGCTGGGAGGAGAGGGGTCCGGTAAATGAGGTGGGGAAGGGGTCCCTGCAATGAGGGGGAATTAGTTCTTGGGGGGCTGACCAGGTCTGCTCTGAGTCCAGATGCGGGGGGGACAGCTCCAGCCCTTCCCCCCACCCCACCCGAGGGTGACCCAGAACTGGCCAGAGCTCCCATGTCGGATCTGATCTCCCAGATGCTCAGATTCCAGGGCTAAGACCTGGGGTCGCCCTCAGAGACGGGGCAAAGGACACTGGAGCCCAAAGAGAGGTTACTTGAGGGACAGAGGGGACATTGGAGCTGAGGGCACAGGGGGAGGGAACCAGAGCTGGGGTGACTGAGGAGAGCAGTAAGGCTGAGGTTACCAAGGGAGGGGGCAGCGACAGCCATTGGGAAATGGCGCGGCAGGGCTGTCGGAGGGGACTGGAGGGGCTCACCTGGGGGGGGTCCTGAGGCGTGGCCATCTCGCGGGGCTCCACGATGTAGGTGAAGTTCCCGTCAGAGAAGACCCCACTGCAGAGAGAGGTGCAGCTCCCCACCATGCATCCCCAGACCAGGGGCTGGAGGCTTTTCCCGCCGCCCAGCCCCTCCCCATACTCACTGCAGCCCCTGGCAGGTGGAGAGGGCGGCAAAGGAGTGGGGGTTCCCCCGGAGCTTCCCCTGGTAGTAGCAGTGGTCTCCGGCCCCCTGGAGGAAGAGAACATGAGCAGACATGCCCCCTGCCCTGGCAGGAGAGGTCACGGCCACTAAGGCTGCTCGGGGTGCAGGTGGCTGTGGTTCCTGGGAGTCTGGGGCCTGCTTTTACTCTGGGTGTGCTCCTAATTTGCTGTTTCACCTGGACAAGTTCCTAGACCTCTCTGGGCCTCCTTCGCCTCACCTACAAGATGAGAAAGCTGGACTACATCAGTGGTTCTCAACCATCTGGTGCAGGGCTCACAGATTCCTCCGGAAAGAACTAGCACTCATGTGCCGGGCACTGTGCTAAGCATTTAACACAGATGAGCTCGCTTAATCAGATGAAAGCTGCAGACTCCCCCAACAGTGTGCACGTGCGCACACACAGCGTGTTCACGGACACCACTGCCTCCACAGACCCCCTCTGGACACGGTCTGTGGCTGAGGAACTGTGAGTAGCAGGTGTCCACTTGGCTGGGGCTTTTGGGTCAGAGGGGACAAGCACCCCCTCCCTGCTCCTGCAGAATTACTTGTGCTCCAGTTACTGAAGTGGCTGGTTGGGGGCTCAGGGGGTGGGGAAGGAGGCTATTTATAGACACTCATTCATCTTTGCTCAGGCCCTTGGGCCTCGGGGGCTGGGACCCTGGTGTCCCAGGCAGCCGGGAATTCCCAAGGCCTTGGTGCTGAGCAAGAAGGGCATTTCCCCAACTCCTAGAAGAGTCTGGGCATGGAGCAGGGAGGGGCCTTGAAAGCCTTCATGTCAGGCAGAGAGGCTGACTGGGAGTCAGACCTTGGAAGCTGGGTGAAGGGAGCTTGGGCTCCACGCCATTGGACAGGCCACCCTGACTCTGAGCCTAGGAGCCTCCACGGTGGGGACAGATGGAGGCTCCCAAGGGGCTGGGCCCACCCGAGTATAGGGTGTCCCTCGGACCTCATCTCCAAGGACCACCTGTCTCTTCGTTCCACCTCCCCCATCCCCTTCCCAAGGCACTCACAGTGCTGTGCTGGGTTGTCCCCTCCCGGCTAAAATGGCGCTCCACATATTGTGAAGAGAGGAGGTGACTGAAACAGACAGAGGGGGCAGGAGCAAGGAGGGGGTCACTGCTGGGGCTGGGTCAGGCTTGGGTCCCCGCCACCGCCACCGCAGCTCAGATTCAGGTCGCAGGACCAGGCCCTGCCCCCATCTCCCCACCCAGCCACGTCCAGGCTGTGCTTTTGCCCACCCGCCGCCCTTCCTCCCAGGCTCCGGGCCACACTCACTGGTTCAGCTCCAGGTCCAGAGTGAAGTTTGAGTTGAAGGCTGGGATGACGAAACTCACCTGGGCCAGGTGGACAGGCTGGGGGTGAGGAGAGGGCAGAGGGGAGTCAACCTGAGGAACCCCAGAACAGAGACTGGGCACTAGCACTGGGGAGGAGGGGACGAACCAGCCCAGCAGCTGAGGGGGCCAATGATTCGGCTGGAAGACGCTTTGTGCAGGCTCATCTGCCTCCAAGACCCTGTTCCTTTCCTGGGAGCGGAGACAGGAGTATGCATCCCTGGGTACAGCCCACCCCACCCTCTGCTCCCCCTCCCTGGGGCTTGGTGAGAGGTATGGGGGACAGGGGCCAACCCCTCCCCCTGGGGCCAGTCTACCCAAGCAGGGGGATGGAAGGCAGCTCAGCCCGCCTACTGCTTCATGCCGCCCCCTCCCGCTGGCAGCCCCCCCTCACGTGGACCACAAGGAAGCCCCTAGAAGTCCCATGGGAAAGGGGCAAGCTGGAGATGGGGTGCAGTGTGATCCCTGGGCTCTGTAAAGCAGGCCCCTCCCTTCCTGTATCCTGGCCCCAGCCTCAATTTACTAAGGAGGCCTCGGACTCTGCAGACAGGGCGGCGTGGGTTAGAACTGGCAGCTGGGGTGATGGGAAGATGCCATTCTGTCAGGAGGGAAGAACTTGGCTCCTCTCCCCCCCAAGTCCATTGCCCTCTGCCTTGCCCAAAGCAGCTCATCTTTAATATTTCAATCCCATGGTTAATTTTTAAACACGGAAGGTTTCCTGATAAATTTTTCAGAGGGGCCTTTGCAGTGGGAGGCTCCAGGTTGTCATGGCAACGAACCAGGCCTGAGCAAGATGGCTGCCCTCCCAGGTCTGGGTGCCCAGCTACTGTGGGGAGTGGGGACTCCAGGCCGTGTGCCTGGAGGAACAGTGACCTCAAGAGAAGAGGGGGCACGAGACTCTGGACTCAGGATGGGTCGGCCTTCTGGGCTCCCGTGTCCCCACTCCAAGCGTCAGGTCTCACAAAGACCTGGAGGCACAGCAAGGACCCGAGAGGGACCGGAGCCTTCTTCGCCCCTCTATTCATTTAAGAAGACTGAAATCCAGATCCCCAGGTGAGGGTCCCGCCACTGGGCAGATATGAGGCTTTTGTTTGCTGCCTTTCTTTTGCGGGGAGCAGGCTGCAGGATGGAAGGGGGTCCCAAGGTCACAAAATCTCATTGCCTGGTGCTGGCTGGCTTCCGTATCAATCACTTAGATTTCTCATTTTTATTGAGCACTTATTATGTGCCAGGCACTCTAAATACTTTGCAAGTATTATCATGTCTGATCTTCATAGTAAGCCAGTGGATGGATGCCACTGTTATCCTCATCTGACAGATGGGGAAACTGAAGCACAGAGAGGTTAACTAACTTGCCCAAAGTCACTCAGCTAAGAAGTCATGCGGCTGAGGAGTGCCTGGGTGGCTCAGTAGGTTAATTAAGCGTCTGGCTTCGGCTCAGGTCATGATCTCTCAGTTTGTGGGTTCGAGCCCTGCGTCAGGCTCTGTGCTGACAGCTTGGAGCCTGGAGCCTGCTTTGCATTCTGTATCTGGCTCTCCCTGACTCTCTCTCTCTCTCAAAAATAAACAAACACAAAAAATGTTTTAAAAAGTCATGCGGCTGTGATTCAAGCCAACGGAAACAGTTTCCAGAGCCTCCTCACCCCCAAGGTAAAGTAAGACAGAAATGGCCCAGTGTCCATGAGAGGTTGTAGGAGAGGGGGTGTGGTGGGGTCAAGGCCCAGAGCCTAGGTAGACAGCCCTCAGAGCTCCAAGGACACTGATTCGCCCCACCCCAAACTGACTGAGGGGCAAGCTCCATCTCAAGCCCCTAAAGCATCCATCAGAATTGAAATAGAAAGTCAAGGACAAGGAGTCATTGTTTTCCTCTCCCTGCCCTGGCCCATCTCTGCTTCCTCCGTGCCCCTGGGCCTCTACCCCTCCCACCCCACCCCCTTGGCATGGGCTATTCTTGCCCTTCTTCTCCCTTCCTGGGCTCCATCTATCTCTGCCTTTCCCACTGGTCTCTGTCGGGACTACCTCTGCCCTCCCCTGCCCTCAGGTCTGTGCCTCCTTGTTCTTTCCGCCCGGGATGGATAAGCCCCTATCTCTGCGCCTACTGGCCACCCAGAGGAGCAGCCTGTTCAGGCCCTTTGCCCTGAGTCCACTCTCTCAGGCTGTGCAACTTCAGGAATGATCGAGCAGCCTCTCTGAGCCTCAGATTTCCCCCACTGAACACGGTCAGATGAGCCCAGCTGCAAGGCTGTGAGGTCGGCTCTGTGTGGTGGGGGTCGTCCTGGGCCTGGAGACTTCTGGCAGGGTCGGCACAATCTCCCCCACTCAGGAAGTCAGTACAAGCTCACGATCTGGCCTCCCTCGTCTCTGTGTGGGGGAGGTTAGAGGAAGAGGAGGGAAACCAGATAGCTGGGCAGAGGGTACACGGGGACACTCCCTGTCTGCAGGAAGAGAAAGATCAGGCAAACCCACCTCAGTCCCCAGGACCTCTGTATCCGGTCACCTGGGGTGGGGGCTGCTGCCGGCACGAGTCCTAAGGCCACCCCCCAACCCCCCAGCCAAGGTTTAGGCCCGAGTCTATCAAAGCCAAACTGCTACTTGCTTGGTCTGCCTCTTGCCCCTGACCCGCCCCTGACCTCACCCGTTATCCCTCAGTCCTTCCCTTGGGAGCCCCTTCTGTCCCCCACCACCTGCCCGCCTTCCTCTGTGCCCAGCTCAGCATGGCTGGTGACCGGCCGGCTGGGCCTCGACCCCGTGCCCTGCTCTTGCCTCCGGCTCTCACGTGTTCGGCTCATTTGATCTCAACTCACCCAGGTCGTCTGGTGTTCATTTTACAAGTGGCAGACCAAGGCTCAGGGAGAGACACTTGGAGGTGACTGGCCCTGGGCCATGCTGGGGAGGTGTGGGGTCAGATCGCACCCTGGGGCTGCGGTTCACGTCTGCCGTGGCAGCTGTGGCCACGTGGTTTCGGTGACTGTGCCCTCCGCAAAGCTCCCTTGTCAACAGCCCGTGCACCCCCTATGCATTGGCTTATGCCCCGTGTCAGGCTCACCTAGATACGGGGTGCAGAAGGAAGGAGGCAAAAATCCCACCGATGCCATGTCTCCACCCTAGACCTATAGATTCACAGTCTTGGGAAGCGGGAGACTGAGGGTCTGGAGGATTCTCACATGCTCCAGAAAATTCTAGTGTCCAAGTACCACCCCTCAAACGGTCACCCCAAATATCTCTATCTCCTTCGATGACCTTCTCTTCCTCATGGTGTCTACAAGCCTATACTCCCCAACCCACAGAGGGCGGCGGCCCCCACGACCCCTGGGCCTTTAACCACGCAGGTCTGGATGTCTACTTCTCTGATCACGGATTCAACTGCTTGCACAGCGACCTTCAGTCCCCCGAGGCACAAGCTGTACCTACCTTCCCTCCCCTCCTACCCCAGCTCAGCGGCTCAGCAGTCCATGTTGAATGGAAAGGCATCAGAAGGCCTGAGCCTCAGTTTCCCCATGGGTAAAATGAGTCTGTCATGATTAGATGAAAGCCCTTTTTAATATGTTATTAACATGTTATTATCACAAAGGGTAGTAATAATACTACTAATAATTGAAGAATGAAGTGTACACGTTCCAGCTGAACAGGGCTCTGAGGACTGGATGAAGACACGGGCTAGGTGGGGGTGGACGGCAAGGAGCCAGAGAGGCAGGGGCCCCACCTGGGAGCAGTCCCCTCCTCACAGCAGTGACCCCCACAATGTGCTGATCTGCAGGACAGCGGGAACCCCAGACCGTGAGAAGAGTTGAAAAATTTCTGATAATGGGATTTGGCCTAAATTTTCGATAACAGTCAGTTCCTTAGAGGGTCATTAGAGGGTCATTAGTCCCTCTGGGGACAGACTCTGGGCAACTGGGTCCCTGTAGGCAGCCAGGAGGGGTAATCAGGCAAGGCCAAGCCCACAGGCCAGTCTGGCTGCGGAGGACTTGAGACTCCTGCCACACTGTCCCCATCCCCCCCCCCCCCCCAGCACCACCTGGAGTCTGGCAGGTAACCCTCAAATGGCCTGGCTTCTGTTTCAGACACCAGCCATCATGTTGTTGCCAGCTGTCCAGCACCCTGCCCCCGACACTCAGGAGCCAGCGCAGTCCTTACAGATGTTAAACATCTGCTCTTGCCGGATCCCAGACAGGACGCCTGACAAACATCATCTCCTCTAATCCTCCGAGCAGCCTGGCAAAGGAGAGACGACTTATGGATGAAGGAGGGTGGGATTCAGAAGACAGCTGTGGCTGACCCCGGTCACTCAGCAGCCACCAAGGCTGTCCTGCCCCAAAGCCTTTCAGACCCAAGCTTAACCGCCTGCCTGAATGATCTCTCTGCCCAACTTCACAGAGGGGCTCAGTTCATGGCCCTCGCCTTTCCAGAGCCAGCTGGGCTCGGCTCAAGTCCCAGATGTGGCTTCTAGCCACCAGCCCCCTCCCAGGGACCATCTCCTGCCTCCAATCCTAGGACAGAGCTGTGACCTTGGCCGCATGGTCAGGTCACAAGGGCTCCAGGCACAGACCCTGGGGCTCCCTGCCAATGACTGCCACCTAGCCAGGGTAAGGGACTGACCCTTGCTGAGTTGACCCCCACTCCCTCCGGCAAGAAAACACAAAGATTGAAGCACACGCCCTCAGTAGAGGGCTTCAGGGGTAGCACTTCCAGTAAGTGCTGGTCTGGACAGCTTTCACCAGAGCTCAGCCCAGTGACTAGGATCCCCCCGCCCCGACCCCCGCCCCCCCCCCCTCCGCCCCCGCCCCAAGCTGGCTCTGGTAAGTCTGTCTCCTAGGCCTGGAGGCTGGAACTTCTCCACCCCCATCCTGTTTGCTTCCCCACATCCTGCCCTTTTCTTGGTTCTGAAGGAGCCTGGGTTTCCCCAGGGGGCAGGCATGACCCACACGGCAGCTCTGTGTGGGTTAGAAAGAATCCCCTCAGAACACATGTAGCCTTGTGAGCCCACAGATTTCATTCAGGCTAAATGTTGGGGCACCCTTGTGCAGTGAACAACCAGTCCAACTGTACACCGTGGCCTGGTTATTCTTTTGCCTTGCCTCATCCGTCAGCTTGGGGCTCCCTGTGACCACAGGTGTCTGTACTTCCAGAAGCTCCCCAACCTCTCTGGGCCTCAGGCCCAGGCTGCTTCCAAACTGGACAGAAGTGAGGTGTTGAGATCAGTGGCAAAGAGAGCAAAGGGACCCTTGCGGTCCTCTTCACTCTACCCCTGAGAGAGAGGCAGGCAGGCCCTAGTGTATCAATCTTGACTCTGCTACTTGAGTGCTGTGTGACCTGGGCTTGTTATTTCACCTCTCTGTGCCTGTCTCCCCACCTGTAAAATGGGAATAGCAGCAGCCCCATCTCCTAGGGCTGTGATGAGTGTTAACATAAATCAGTATATGTAAAGGCATAACAGTGTCTGCCCCAGTAAAAGCCCAGCAAATTGTAATTTCTCTAGCTTCTAATTCCTTCCTGGCCACCTTCTCTCTCCCCCACACCCCCCACAAAAGCCAGGAGCCCTCAGCACACTAAACCCTTTCCTACCACCCCCTCCTGGAGGTAGGTGATGCTGAGATTAATGTTATCATAACATCCTGGTTTTAGGGCTCAGAAAGCTCGGCCTCAGACAGGTGATATGACCGGCCTGAGGCCAGAGCAGTGAGCACACAAGGCCCCGCCATCCTCACTCCCAGCGGCCAGCGTGTGGCCCCAGACTCGCCCCATGACCTGCGGTGGATGGCGATCTTGCTGTTGGCTCAACACCTTGCTTGGCCTTAGGTTCCAAACCAATGCAATAATTTCGGACCCAGCCCAGCAGCGCCCGGGTGTGGCACTTCCTGCCGGGACATGGGCTCCATCATCAGCCCTGCACACTCCGAGGCCAGAAGTGCTTCAGGAAGAAATGCCAGTTCGGAGGTAAGAGGGCTGCAAAGTGTCCTTCCAGTCAGGGGGGAAATAATTTGGACACGTGGGGTTCCCCAGGGCCAAACTTGAGAATCCTTGGGGGCAGGACGGTGTGGGAAGTAACTGATCTTGGAGAGAATTACTCCACCGCTTAAGATCTGATGGACTTTGAGGGGCGCCAGGGTGGCTCCGTCAGTTAAGTGTCAAACTCTTAATTTCAGCTCAGGTCATGATCCCAGGGTCATGGGATCAAGCCCCACATAATGCCCATTTTGCTGGGCATGGAGCCTGCTTAGGAGGCTCTCTCTCTCCATCTCTCTCTGCCCATTCCTCGCTTTCTCTCTCTCTCTCTCTCAATAAATAAATAAATAAACATTTAAAAAAAGATCTGATTGACTCTGAGCAAGTTACTCAACCTCTCTGAGCCTCAGTTTGCTCATCTGCAAAATGGGCAGGCAAAAGTTACCTGCCTTATAGACTTGTGAGAATTCCACCCCAGGGGAGACTGAGGTATAGATAAGGCAGGGCTATGAGTATGTCCCCTGGGAAGGCTGTGAGGAGGTCCCTGGGAAGGCTCAATGCTAGAGAGACCCTCATTGGAGATGACCACTGCCCCCCAATCCACAGACCCTCTGCTCCTACTCTTACCCCCTCAGACACCCTGTCAGGCACATTCAGACTTGGTCACTCACACCCAAATGCACACGTGCCACCCACCCAGCCAGCAGAATGACACCCAAAGAGACTCCCCTTTTGCCTGCATACCCAGCAGTGGGGCTGGGCAGTCAACTCTAGCCAGCACAGGCTTGGGGTGCACAGTTCTCAGATGGGGGTGACATCAAGGATGAAAGCTGGACGAGGGACAAAACCCAGCCAGGATACCCCATCCCTGGCCTTGGGACCATTCCTACGGCCCATCTACCACCCTGCAAGGAGCCTGGGCAGACACTGAAGGCAGCCTCCAACCCCTTCCCTCTCACCCCTGCTCCACCCCCACCCCACCCCACCCCCACCCAGGCCTGCCGGCTCAGGACCATTAACCACCCCCCTTCCTCCTCTCTGCCTTGAGTGATGGTCCATCTATTATGCATGCTGCCTTCCTGCTCCATTCCATTTCCCGAGTATCCCCCCACCCCCCCACAAACCCCTCCACCCCCCCCTAAGGGCTTTTAACCAAATACATTAGGCAGGGCCAGATGCCAGTCTGACAGATGTCTGTAATGCTAGCCTCCGTTTCCCTCCTTCCTCCCTCTGCCCAGCCCAATTTACCTCCCACCACTCCCAGCTGCCAAAACTTCCCAGACCTTGGTTGTACCCCTCCTCCGAGTCTCTCCTCTACACCTCCTAATTCTGCCAGACCTTCGCCATCCTGCCCTCCGCCGCCCCCGCTGGCCTGGCTAACTTTCTGCTTCCAGCTCCTGGAGAGCCAAGCCCTGCTGAATGAATATTCCATCTGGGTAATTATTATTCACATGATATTAATTAATTATTAATTGCAATTAATCTCCTTCATTCCTAACTTTCCTCTGGGAAGCAGGAGGGGCCTGGCAGCTGAAAGGGACAGAGGGCGGGTGGAGCTGGCATTTGTGGGTGAGCTTGGGACCTCCAAGCCTTTTTCCGAGGCCTCACCCTCAGCGAGCACAGGAAGGAGAATGACAAGCCTATCAGGGCACAGAGGGAAACTGAGGCAGGATCAAGCACAAAGCTGTTCCAAGAAAGCCCACTGAGGGTGGCCATGATGAGAGTCAGGAGCTCTTAGCTGCCTCTCCCTGCCCCTGCTGCTGCCTTGCCCAAGCCCAATTTGGAGTAGAAACACTTGCTTTGGCAGGAGAGGAGCGGGGGCTGGTGGAACGCTGACCCAAAGCTGGATTGCACAGAGGCGGGGGTCCACAGAGGATCGGGGATCCCCACCATGATCGGAGGGGGGCCTGGAGTGAGGCAGGTGGGTGCTCCCCACTAGCAGGTTCCAGCGCCCATCTGGTAGGTAGCCCATTGCACAGAAGCAGAAGCTACAGGAGCCAGCTTCGTGGCGGGGGGGGGGGGGGGGGGGGGGGGGGGGGGGTGCCCAAATCCCGGCTGCTTGGTGGCCTTCCTTGAGCTCCAGGCCTGCTTCAGCCCCCTTGGCCTCACACCCAGAGCCACTCACCGGGCCCCCTGGTGGCTCCTGGCGGACCCTAGTGTCCAACTGCTGCTTTCGGACCTCTCCTCCGGAGCTCTCCCCGACCAGACGGCTGGGCTCGGTGACCTCAGGGGCTTCGGGACTCCCCAGCCGGGGTGAGACCCGCCAGCGCAGAGCTCCGACAGGACCCCGGGTCCCAAGACCTGGGGAGACAAGGCCATAGCTGCAGGCGAATGCTCAGTGAGGGGCAGGAGACTTGGTAGTGGGGTGAGCACACCTCATCCCCCACTCTGGTGTGGCCCTTGGAGCCCTGGGGGGATCTGGGTGGGAGGATCTGGTCCCCTGCAGAGGGAAGAGCCCGATGGGGAAGGGGCCAGGAGCTTCCCTCCTGCCCGCCCGTCACGACTGCCCCCCCCCACTCCCCGCAGAGACCTGCAGAGTCCGCCGGCCGGCGGCAGGGGGGTGGCCGCGGTGGAGCGGGCCAGATGGGGACAGGTGGGTGCACGCACCCTCCGTCTCCCCACCCGCGCCCCCCCCCTCCCCCGCGATCGGACAGGCTGTCACCCCGAGCATTGCAGGAAAATGTGGCTGCAGCAGAACGCGCCGCAAAACCCGGGGCGGGGGCAGGGAGGGCGCCGGGGCCGGGACGGCGGGGCGGGGGGCACTCACCGGGCGGGGGGAGCAGCGGCAGCAGCAGCAGCAGCGCCGCGAACGCCCAGCGCCGCAGCCGCCTCATGGCTCGCTCATAATCCTCCGGCTCCGGGGGCTGCGGCTGCGAGCGGCGCGGCGCGGGCGGGAGGAGGCGCGGGCGGGAGGCGCGGCTGCGGGAGCCGCGGGCGGGGGCGCCGGCCGGGCGGGGGGCGAGGCTGGCGGCGGCGGCGGCTGCGGGGCGGGCGCCCGGCTCAGTGCGCTCCGGCCGCGGCCATCCCGGCTGGGAGGCGGGCCGGGTTAAGAACCGAGCGGCGGGCACGTGAGCCCAGGGCCCGCCCCCGCCCCCCGCGGCAACTCCCCCCCTCCGCCCCGGCCCCCAGCCGGCCAGGGCCGGGGCCGCAGCGACCGGAGGACAAAAGAGGCGCCGCCCGGAGACCGGCCTTCCCGCGGCTCCTCGGGCCCCTCGGCAGGTGCGGGGCGGGGCGCACCCATCCCGGTCCCGCGGCCCCTGCCTTGGCCATCCCTCGCTCCGAGGACCTCTGGGTTTGTAGGGAGGGTGGGGGAAAGTCAGGGAACGGAGGGACCCTGTGCTCTGACCCCGTGATGGCCAGTCTGGGGACCCGCGCGGTCGAGGTGCGGGGGCGTGTCTGCCAGGCTCAGGTTCGCCCCTCCTGCGTGGTACCCAGGAAAGGGGTTTCCCTGGACCCAGACGCGAGGTGCCTGGTCGGAGGCTGTTAGAGCTGGAAAGTTTAGAGACCAGCGACGGGACCAGAGGGATCTCTCACCCACCCACAGCAGAGCAGGTCACTGCAGAATCGTCCCACACTCTGGGTCCAGAACGTCCAGAACCCTTTCCATCCTGCAGGCTCCTTCTCTGGGCCAAAGATGCTCCTGCCTCGAGGAGGGCTTCAGGGATTGCAGTCACCAGAGCCATCAGCAAGGGCTGTTTTACTGACTCTGGGCTCCTGAATACCTCACACAGGGTACCCCAATTCTATCCCCTAAATATATGAACTAGCCAGGTCATTTACATGCTGTTAGCACACCTCATTCCTTCCCTTCCCTTGCCAGCCCAAATCTTTGAGGAGCAGAAGACATCTCTGGGAACCCTGTCCCCACCCCATCTTCCACTCTTTGGCCAGACAAGGCTACCCTGTCTGCAAACCTTCTCCCACTGAGCCCCCTAGTTCCCGTGGGCTCCTGGGTAAGAGGGATCCCCAAACTGGGGGCTAGGGTCTCTGATTTCAGCTAGGGATCCCAAGAACTAGAGACCTGAGATGGATGGAGATGTGGTAGGGCTTGGGCACTGCTGGTAAGGTCCCACCATGACCTTGTGCTCAAGGCCAGAGCATTCTGGAACCCACACTAGGAGGCCACAGGTAACTGAGGAGCAGAGTGGAGGCAGGGAATCCCTTCCTGGGTCCTCCGCTTCCCTAGGGACCCAGGGCCTCTGCCTGGGAGGGGGAGCGGTTTCTGGCTCGTGACAGCACCCCCCCCCCCCCAGCTCTATTTTAGGCCCAGGAGAGGTGAGAAGGCAATTTCCCAGGAGGTGCTGACATCAATGCTGGGAACGGGGTGACTACCTCCAACAACCACCTGCCACTCCAGCCCCAGATGCTCGGCAGGGCGGAGCTGATTGGTCCTTTGCTCTGGGGACATCTTGGAAACCTCCTCCAGGCTGTAGGGGCACCCAGGCCTGAGGACCTACTATGTGATATTCCTTAGAAACACAATTAGTCAGGCAGGAGAGATTGCGCTCATTTCACAGTTGGGGAACCCGAGTCTCCAAGAACAAGGTACACATGTGATCTTCCCCAAGTCCAAGAGCTGGCAGTGAGGGGCCATTTATCCCATCTTCCACTCTCTGGCTCCCCAGACACCACCCAGGTGAGTTTGTCTTGTCCCACCCGTCCCAGGGCCACATCAGTGAGCCCCAATCTTGTGTGCCTCCCCAAAGAATAGGTGGGGGTTGTCATTGCAGTGGAGGGCACCAGGGGAGTCTGGATTCCATCCCCTGGCATGACCAAAACCACACTGCATGCCCAGTCTGTGGCCTGAGGCACATTGCTACCATTTTCTGCGGCTCTGGTTCCTTGAGGTTCCTGTTGAGTCCTTCCTGGCCCCCAGTCTGGTTCCTCTCTGGTGGCATCCTGAGCCGGCTCCCCTGGTGGCTCAATTATGTGGCCCTGTGACCCCAACAGCCCCCTGATCTCCCTGGGTTGGCCGCTTCAAGCACGCTCAGCTGGTATCTTGACCTTCCCTTGGCCACACCTCACTCTGGAGCCTGAGGTCCCACCTCTCCGCTCCCCGTGCCTCCTATGTCGCTACTGCTACGAGCTGCCTGCCCCTCCCACACAGGAGCCTGCCTGGTTCTCTCTCACCTTCTCTCCTGAGGTCAAGAGCTGTGGAGGCGGCGTCTCTTCAAACCAGGGGCTCCCCGGGAGAACCCCTACCCCAGTACACAGCTTTCGAGGGCTGCTTTGGTCCCTTCTGCCCATTGCATGTTTGCCCCAGGAAGAGGACGGGACTCTAGAAATCAGAGGCCGGTGGCTACTATTCTGTCGTGAGGGCCGCCCTCTGGCTCACTCTTGCTGAGGGAGCCGTTAGGCTCTGGGCCGCGCCCCCAGCCCTCCTTCAGGAGCTCCTACCACCGAGAGGCCTGGGGCCTCCTTCCCTGAAGTCCTGCCCTCCAGCCAGTTCTTCCCTCAAATTTTCCTGCACAGGGGCCAAGGGGGGCTGATGTGGGGCCAAGACGCAGTCCCAGCAGCTGCAGGTAAGGGAGGGGTGACTGCTGTCCTTGCTCCTCGCCTTCTCTCTGCCCGACAACTCCCATCCTGGAGGACATGGCGGGTGGCGATTCCTGCCAGCGGAGTCTGTCCAGGCCCCACGCCCGGGCTGCGAGGCCTGCAGCAGAGACCACGCCAGGCAAGGGCAGGGTGGGACCGCGTGGAAGAGCGGGACGTCGGGCTTCAGGCAACCGGCTGGTGTCCCAGTCCTGCTTAAGGGCTGTGTGACCTTGAGCAGGCCTCCCTGAGCTGGTTCCTCCTCGGTGAAATGGTGGTTGGGAAGCCCCTCCGCCACGGTGCTGCGGGGGATAAAGGCGCGGCTGGCCACAGAGGCTCAGAGCAGCACCCGGTGCACAGAAGGGCTCACTCAGTCTGGCCTCACACTGTCCATGTGGCCCTAAAGGTGCCAAGGAGAAAAAAAGCTTCTTGGCCCTTGTCCCACACCCAAGGGACTCCTTTGTGGCTTGGGGCCTCGGGACCCTCTACCTCCCACCTAGACTGGTGACAGGATGCTGAGGCGTGGGGAGCAGAGAAAACGCCCAGGCCATCAGGACCAGAAATTCCTCCTTCCTCCCAGACCCCAGCCTGGTGCCCCGTCCTTTCCACCGGGAGAGAACCACTCTCCTCACCCGATGAGATCTTTCCTGAGGGAAGCCTAGTGCTCCCCCCTCCTACAATCTCAAGCTCAGGGAGGAACTGGAGGAGCCTGGGGTCCCAGGGACACCCATCCTTTGAGAGGTTTGTAGTGCACAAATGGAGTCACACTCCTGAAGGCCTGACACGCCGGGGCTGGGGGTGCGGCATACACCCCACTGCCCCTTCTCCCCCACGCATGGATTTCTCGGGTTGTGGAGAACCAGCTGTTGAGAAGTGGGGGCGGTCTGGGGTCTCACACAACCCCTTAGCAGCTTCGGCCACACATACACGCTGGAGACGGGGCTGTGGGTCATGAGGTGGGAGAGGAGTGAAAATGAGCTCTACTGAAGGGTCCAGGAGAGAGGCCTCACAGGTTCGGGCTGCAGGGGGGAGAGGAGGATAAAAAGTTACTTTGTGGAGTGTTTATAATCTCACAAACAGATCTCATTCTTGTGACTTCCTAGTGAGGCAAAAACTACCACTCTCTCTGTTTTTCAGCTTAGAAAACAGGATCTCAGGGGCCTTGCCACAGATTGGAGTTAGGGGCAGGGCCGGGAAGTGAACTCAGGCCTGTGTGGTTCTCGGAGAGTACAGAACCTGGGCCTTGCTGTCGAGGGGAATTCTGGGTCAGTGCCAGAGAGCAGCCTCAGGGCTGGAGTGCCCGCGGTGGCCAGACAAGGGACCAGTGTGGCCGCATGCACAGGATCGGGGAGAGGAGGTGGCAGAGACTAGGGTGGCGGTAAGGAGAGGATGGGCTGCGGCGAGAGTGCCCAGGAGCACCTGAGTCCGGTGGGAGAGGCTGAGGGAGGGGATGCCAGGAGAGCGCAGGACACAGCAGAAGGGGACCCGGTCCTGGAAGGAGGAACAGGTTTCTGGGTAGGGAGGTCTGTGGTGCTGGCAAGGACAGAGGGATAAAAGGGAGCTGACGGCCATCAGGGCCTTTTATCATTGGAAAGGACGACCCTTGAAGGTCATGTCATCTAAGCCCCTCACTGGAAGATGAGCAAAGGAGGCCCAGACGAGTAAAGGGACCCGCCTGGAGACACACCGAGTCAGGGTGTGGCTAGATCCCCTGCCTCACCACCTTGCACAGGTGAGAGAATTCAGAAAAGGGGCCAGGGTGGAGCTACCAAATCAGGTCACGTCTGTGAAGCTGTGCAGAGTTGAGGACAAAGGTCCCAGACCCAGGCTGGGGAAGCAGGGGTGCCGGAGGGCTGGTTAGGGCTGGAGGAGCTGACTCAGGTCAGACATCTTTGGGTCTGTGCTGAATGAGGCTGGGGGAGGGGAAGCCCAGCCTAGTGTGGGGTCGAGCAGGGGAGCCAAGTCTGGAGGTGGAAAAGGAGAAAATGAACCTGACTTTGAGAATTATCAGGTTATCCGGTGTCCTTGGAAGGGACAAGCCCAGTGAAGTGCTTCAGGCAGAGCCTCGGCAGGTTGGGAAGGGCAGGAAGGGGCAGGCATGGAGGAGGGGCGGTAGACTGCAGGAAGGAGCTGGGGGGGGCGGGGGCGGGCGGCCTGCTCAGTCAATGCAAGTGTTTTCCAGGATGGAGTTTAGGGCAGAGGGAAGAGATGGCAAATCCAAGAAAAGGAATTCGACGAGGCTGGCCGGGGTGGGCGGGAGAGCAGGGACTGTGACAGGAAGAAAGGACACTGCTTCCTTTGCAAGAGTCGGATGTGGAAAGGGGATCAAGAGCAAGGAGAGGCAGTGCCTGTGGAGTCTCAGTCAAGGTCACCTGCAGAGGAGTGGAAGGGGTCTGAATAGTCCCCACGCCAAAGAGCCACCGAGGGCAGCACCCATCTGTCCTGCCTCAGGTCTCCTGGGGCCCCTCTAGCAGCAGAGCCAAGTGAGTGACCAGAGACTGGACAGATGCAGCCGGACCTCCCCTCAGCCCTCAGGGGCTCTGACATATGCTCTCCCACTTGCAGGGGGCTCCTATCTGGCCGTCCACTTACTCTGTCCACACCTGCTGGGCTCACGGCCCTGCTTTAGGTCACCAGAGAGCACAGCAAGGCCTGACACACTGCACTCCAGCCCTATCTCTTTGCTATTTATTATTAACAAATTTATTTACAGTTCCTGAACCAAGATGAATTGTGAAATTTAACAGGAATGGCATAAAAAGGCCAAACATGACCTCTGTGGGGGTTGTACACACAGTTGCTCTATTTCCAAACTAACAACTCAGGTCCTCACCCACAGCGAGGCCCCCCTTCCTTCCTCCAAAATGAGACGCAGAATAGCACCAGGCTTCTTGTAGCTTCAACATTTAAAGAAACAAACACACAGACGCAGAGAAGGGTGAGAAGAACCACAGCACAAAATGTAATAAAAAAAAAAAAAAGTGGCCAAAGAATCAATAGCAAACCCATCTCTGTCTCCAGATTAATGGCTTGGCTGAAAGAAACGGGGGAGAGGTCCTTGGGGAAGGAGGGAGGGAAGAGGGTGATGCACAAGTTGGCAGGTGAACCACCGACCCTGGAACAACAGAAATGGAGGAGGGGGGCAGCCAGGGAAGAGCAGAGGGGCCCCCGGGGGGGGGGGTCTGACCATATCCTGGGCTCAGGGGAAAGGTCAGTTCAGAGTTCAGAGCTCCCACCAAATGCAGGGGCGAGGGAGCTCTGGAGGTGCCGCAGCCCAGCCCCTCCTCTGCTTCGTATGTTCCTGAGGATCTGTGTGCATGAGCGTGGGGGGCTGGGGGAGGGGACAAACAGGCATTTCAGAAAGCAGGAGAGCCACATGCTCCTGGGAAAGGAGGCTGGGATGGGGGTGGGGAACACCGAAACTCAGCTCTGCGAGAGGCAAGTGCCTTCAGAGGGACAGGAAGCCAGGCCAGGGCGCCTGCTGTTCCCGCTCCTTTGTGGTCCCTCCCTACGCCAACCTTGCCTCTGCCTCCTGGTGCGGGCAGTGGGCAGGGATGATCAAGCCCACCGTAGACTGCTGGCTGCTCGGGGAGCTGCCTGGAGGAAGGGGTGGAAGGCAGCCCCCAGCCCACTCTCCTGGTCCTACCCGGAGACCCGGGGAGTGGGAGGACTGGCTCTGTCGAGCCCACAGAGCTTGGCCGTGACAAATGTTGTTCACTTGGACTTCAAAGGCCAGGCCAGGGGCTCCCCTGGCTCTGGTGGGGAAGCCCCGAGGTGCTGTCCTCCATGTGGCTGGCCTGCCCCTGCTGGCTGTACAGCGCTCAGCAGAGGCAGCACTTGTATGTGTGTATCTGGCCCCTAAGTCGAGAGCTACTGCGTGCCCAGGGGACTCACGGTATCAGTTCTCTGCCGGCTCTGGGCTCGGGCTGAGACAGGGAGGCTGGGGGGCCCGGAACCACTGGGGGCAGCTGGCTCCCCCACTGGCTGGCAGAGAGCAGGGGACAGAGGTAGACTGGCCCTCTGCGGGCCCTCCTGCAGGCTGCACATCAGCTGCTGAGTGCAGGTGGGCTGACAGCCGGCCTGGAGCCACAGGGCAGCGGGGAAGCGGGTCAGCCAGGGCCAGGGGCGGCACACTCAGAACGCTCAGATCGCGGGGGGCTGTCCTCCCCTGGCCAAGGGGGCTGTGTGGCCCAATACTCTGCTGGCCCATCCGTGGGGAGGGGGAGGCAGGTCTGTGGGTGGCACCAGGGGAGGAGAGGGGCCGGAGGCCTGTACTCACAGTCTGGAGGGGGAAGGGAGACAGGGTGCCCACCACTGGCTGTCCTGGCACCGCAAGGGCTGGTGGCTCTTGTAACCAAGAATGAGGCCTGTGGCCAGGAGACCCCGGACCTCTTTTCAGGATTGCCACTGGTGAGCCGCATCTTCCGCTTGTGGCCAACAAGTGGCACATCCGGGCCAGAGAGTTCTGTAGAACCAGAGCTTGTCAGGCGGCACTGGTGTGCAGGGCTCCTAGACACTGGTGTCTCTGGGAGGTATGCGATGATGTCAGCTGACCCTCCCGGCTCCTGGCAGCTTGCTACTGGTCCCAGCATCTCGCCAGCCCCCACAGGCTCATCAGGTGCCTTCCTGCTGCCCACCGTCCCAGCCTGCTCTGGGGTGCCCAAGGCCCGGTGCGCATATTCCTCTTTCATCCTGGGAGGTGCTGCCCTGGGATGGCAGGGCTGGCCAGGGGGTGGAGTCTCAGAACACAGCAGGTCACGATCTGAACACGGGGGGCCCGGCTGCCTGCGGGACAGAAACACTGGGCCTCAGGGCTCATCTCCAGAGCAGGTGGCAAGTTGGGATCTTTCTGGGTCAGGGCTGAGGGCGGGGTGGGGGGTGAGGCACGCACGGCACTACCCTTCTGGGTTTTGGTGGGAAGTGAGTGGTCCGCCCTGGGGAGCCATGAGAGGTGTGCTCTCTGGCTGCTCCTGCAGTGGCAGCCAGTGCTGTCTGTGCCTCTCCTGGCCCTGTGGCCTGCGGTCAGGGCTGACCAGAGGAACAGGTTAGAGGCTGTTCCATTTAATAATTCCACAGCAGAGGCTGTTGGCAGCTGGAGAATGCAGCACCAGAGCCCAGCTCTCCAAGTTGAGCCCAGGGAGGTGAAGACTTGGGTCAAGAGGGAAGAAGCCACAGCAAGCTGGTGGCAGCAGGGGAAGCTGGGCTGGAGATCCCCCTACAATCCTTTCTGGGGGTAACGTGTAGAAAGGCAGAAAGACACTACATCTTACCTGTCTAGGAGGAACCCAGGAGTCCCCCTCACTACTTTAGAAGGCCACACAGCGACATCAGCAGGCACTGGCCAGGAGCAGCCACTGCGGAGCTGCCCTCCCCACCCCCACAACCACGGCGATGCCTGTGCACCAGGATGGGAATGGCGTGCTGGTCTGGCCCAGGCCCCATCAGCTGAAGCCAAAAATGGAGGGCTTCCACCCCCCACCAATCCCGGGTTGTGTCTGGCTCCCTCCCCGCTACAGTGGGCGGCAGGACGGCGAGGATGCGGCAGTGCCCGCCATGCCAGCAGGGCCGCTCAGGGTACTCACCTGGGGGAGCTGGCCCGGAAGGGGGTGTCGGCAAAGCTGTGGCTGAGCTGGGCAATGACCCGATCGACTTCTGCATACGGGTGGGCTTCTAGGGCAAAGCCCTGGTGCTGGGTGCTCTGGAGATGCTGCCCGGGGTGAGAGGGGCACAGGGCATTAGTCAAGGCCAGGGTGGGATGCGAGTAGGGTGAGGGCCGGGAAGGAAAACATGGTCAGAGCAGCCTGGGAGCAGCTGCTTGGCGGGGAGGGCTCACCGCATGGAGCTCCTCAAATGCCTCTTGGCAGCACTCACAGAAGCCCTTCCTCCTCCTGGGCAGGGTGCGGGTGGCCGATCGCGGGCTTGGCTCTCGGTCCTTGGGCTCTCTGGGTGAAAGAATTGGTTGGGGGTGGGAGAAAGCAATCACTGTTGGGGCGCTTGGAGGGAAGGGCCTTGGAAGGAGGCGGGCCTGCCTACACTTAACACCTCCTGTCCAAGCAACAAGGAAGGCGAGACCTCCCAGAGAGCATCCTTTCCGGTCCCTGCCCACACATCTCAAACCACAGGGCGGGTGCCGGGGGCAGCAAAAACTCCTCCTAGGGCAATTCCAGCCCGACACGCAAACCCACGCTCATGTGACCTACAGGATGAAAGGGGAAAGGCCTCAGGGGTAGTGAGGGCACCATGATGCCCCCAACCCCCTCTACCCAGAATGTCCCCTTCCCCTGCTTCGGGTGGCCTCCTCCCTCACGCTGGCTTGCTCCTTGCACAGAGGCCACCTTCGCTGAGGACTTTCTGATCTCTTTCTCAAACCTGACTTCTCATTTGAATTTCAGGCCCATCTTTCTAGGGGCTGCTTGGCTGTATGAGCAAGCTCAACCAAGTCCAAAATAGTCCTCTTTGAGGACTTCCTAAGCATGAGGCAAAACCTAGAAAACATAGGAAAAAGCTGATAAATTCAACTACATGCAACCTAAAAAAAATGTATGCATGGCAGAAAATGTAAACAAAAGATAAATCACAAACCGGGGAGAGGGAGTTGTATTTATAACTAATAACACAAAGGGCTCATTTCCCTAATACGTGAAGGGCTCTTTACAAATCAAGAAAAGTGATCCATAGCTGAAAAGAAAAATGGGCAAAGGATCTTAAGAAGGTTCATACGAAAAGAGAGTCAAACGATCAAACATATGAACCTACTTAACCTCATTCATAATGAGAAAAATGAAAATGAAAATTATACTAAGATACAGTTTTTAACCTATCAGACTGGCAGAGGTCAGCACGTCGGACAGCTCACTGTACCAGCCAAGGCGGACGGGAGACGGGCTCAGGGCCAGGGCGTGAGAGCGCACACTGGCATCACCCCCATGAAAAGCAATTTGGCTGCCTTTATCAACATTATAAATGCAGGTACCCTTTGACCCAGCACCTCCACTTTTAGGAATTTATTCTACAAATTCATTCTGAGTAAGACTATTCGCTGCAGCATTATTTATAATGGCAAAAGTCTGGAAATAATCTAAGTATCTATCAGTAAGAGACTGGTTCAATGAAATACCGTAAGACCACACCTTGGAAGACCCTGAAGCCATAAAAGGGAACGAGGATGCTTTCTAGGTACTAAGAGGAAATTAATCTAGAATACATCAGTGGGGGGCGCCTGGGGGGCTCAGTCAGTTGAGCCTCCGACTTCTGCTCAGGTCATGATCTCACGGTTCTTGGAAGTTCCAGCCCCACTTTGGGCTCACTGCTATCAGCGCAGAGTCGGCTTCAGATCCTCTGTCCCACCTCCTCTCTCTCTGCCCCTCTCCTTTTCAGGCTCTCAAAAATAAATCATTAAAAAGAAAAATAGAATACATCAAGTGGAAAAATCTAGATTCAGCCCAGCCACTGTTATACTACTCTTTCTATGAGAGAGAAGGATATATGGTGTACTTCTGTCCACACAAACGATCTCTGGACACAGACCCACACTGTGGAGGTTAGAGGGCAGGTGTGGAATACAGACTTTTCACTTTAAACCCTCTGTATAACTTCTGAATTTGAAAGCAAAATATACTAACTTAAAAACAAAAAATATTAAACATTTCCTCTCACAGATCTTCTCTAGCTCGCCCTTTCTGCCCCTGCCCCTGGACCACTCTCTCCCTATAGTCCTCCCTGCTGCGCCCTGCTCAGTGACGGCTCACGTTCTCACACATCTGCAGAGGAAGAACATGCACCACCTATGAGCCACTCTGGGCCACACGATGCGGTAGGTCCCCAGATTCTTTGCCCCTTAGTTATTCCTGATGTTTAGCCCCAAAGGCCTCAAGCTCTGATGTGCATAACACCCCCAGGAGCTCACGAGAATGCAGTTTTTGGGGATCCATCATCAGAAACAAGGTAGGTGTGGAGTCTGAGAACATGCCTTTTTAATGGGGCCCTGGGGGACTCTGATAAAGGTGGTCTGTAGACCTTTTAGAAACCAGCCTATTGTCCTCTGGACACCAGTCAAATTCTTCAGTAGGGATGGAAAACATCAAGTGAAACGGATGAAGACTCCTAGTGTCTGGGCTAAGTTCCCAGAATAGACTTTGCCTAAGGAGCAAACACATGGTCATTCCCAAATCAGACCAGCAGGCTCTTTAGGGGAAGGACCTTGCCTGCAACCAGCCCTTGGTACGCACACGAGAAAGACCCACCTGGTATGATGTGAGCTGCCCAGGGTCATCGGGGCCTCAAAAGGGCTTGCATCTTTGGGTCCCAGAAAAGAAATTTCAGGAAAGGATTTAAACTGATGATGGAAAGGACGAAACTTCCTGCAACACAGAAAACTTCCATTTTGACTACAGTGAGGCAGTGATAGGAAGAAAGGGGCCGGGCCCAACCCCTAGAATTCCAGTCCTGATAAAATGGCCTCTCCCCTGCACATCTTTTCAGTTCTAGAACCAAACCCTCACCAGCCTCCCTGGTTAGATTAACACTTACACTCTCCCCATCTACTCATCAAAGCCTGTTTACCTTCCCTGCGTCATCTGAGCTGACGCGATCAAGTGGTGTTAGCCCATTTTTACAGAAGAGGAAATGAAGTGCAAAAGGTTCTGTGACTTCGTCCAAGGGCTCGCGACTGGTAAGCGGTCAACACCAGGCAACAAGTCATGTCTCCCAACTCCTGATCTATCTTTCCACTTTGCTTCCTGACCCTAAACCACCTTTGAGGGGGCACCTGGCTGGCTCAGTAAGTGGAGCATGAAACTCTTGATCTCGGGGTTGAGAGTTCAAACCCCAGGCTGCATGTGGAGATTACTTAAAAAATAAAATCTTTGGGGGCTCCTGGGTGGCTCAGTCAGTTGAGTGTCCGACTTCGGCTCAGGTCACAATCTCACGGTGTGTGGGTTCGAGCCTCGCGTCAGGCTCTGTGCTGACAGCTAGCTCAGAGCCTGGAGCCTGTTTCAGATTCTGTGCCTCCCTCTCTCTCTGACCCTCCCCTGCTCACACTGTGTCTCTCTCTCAGAAATAAAAACATTTTAAAATTTTTTAAAAAATAAAATAAAATCTTTAAAAAAATAAATAAATAAAATCATGTTTGAGGACTCTAGCCTGGTAGACCTAAATCGAGGAATGTTTAAACCAGAACAGTGATTTTCCTGTTTCAAGAAAAGGAACATTTTTGCTCTGGGCTCTTCCTTTGTACCACCTGAGGGGCGAGAGCCCTGTGGCCTACGGGGTCTTCTTGGACCCTTAAGGAGAAGGAGGTGCACTTCACAGCCCCAGTACCCCTCTCTTCCTCAATGAGGAAGACCCCTCGTCTTCCTCAATGTTTTGTTTCTGCTTAGAAGGCTACAAAGTTGAGGTGGGGGAGGCTATGATGCTTCAGGAAAACATAAGCAGAACCACAAGAAACCTCATCTCCACTCTTGCCTGTGTCGCCTGGGGCACACAAACACGTGTATGCCTCTCCAGTAAGCGACATCACCTGTGCCACGTGCAGCAAGACGCCGAGGCACTGGCGACATCTCTCAAGCTGCTGTGTATGAGCCATTGCTGCTTGTATTTAACTGGTAGTGAAGGGGCTGAGGTTGGGACGTGCCCTCCCTCCCACTTAACTGGAGAAGACAGCACCTTATTGTCTCTCTCTGTTCCCTCTGCTAATTTCTGGGCCGCCAAAGCCAATTCTGTATTGTGTGCAGGTGCTGAGAAGGAAATCTAGGTCCAGCAGGCGGGGAGGCGGGCACGCCAGGCTCCCAGCACTGGGTCTTTTAGCTGCCCTGCCTGGGGCTGAGAAAGCTCTGGTCCTAGGAGTCTCTGCTAGGTTCACATGAGCTTTTTCTTTTTAACAAAACCATACCAGACCAAACCAAAAAAACAAAAAAACAAAAAACAAAAAACAAAACAACACATACACACACAAAAACAAAAAAAACTTTAGGGGCAATCGGTTAAGTGTCTGACTTCGACTCAGGTCATGACGCTACGGTTTGTGGGTTCAAGCCTTGCATCAGGCTCTGTGCTGACAGCTCAGAGCCTGGAGCCTGCTTTGGATTCTGTGTCTCCCTCTCTCTACCCCACCCCACCCCCCTCTCAAAGAATATACATTAAAAAAACTTTTACTTTGAGATAATGATAGATCTACACATTTTTGACCTAGTGCTTATCGAAGAGTCAGTAATAACCGAAGTGACTAACAGCTCATAGATGACAACCAATGTGACCCTCCTGCTCTAGGTAAGAAGGGGCCGGGCTGGTGGGCAGATAGGGCAGAGTGAAAAGGACACCAGGCAGGACACCTGGATTCTGACCTTGGACTAAGATTCACTGGCAAAATGGCCATATACAAGTCCCTTCATTTCTCCGACCTCGGTTTCCCCTCTAGGGAAAGGACGGAGCCTCCTCACTCCAATCTTTCCCCGGGGCCCTCACCTCACGAGAGAGCACGTGTCAGAAAAGGGCTTTGCACAGCCAACCAGAAAGCCTTCAAGTACAGGGTGATTTGACAAGGGAGTCCCCAACACCATGCCAAGAGCCCTGGCTTCGGCCACAGGGACCATACTAGCACTGTCCTGGGCCAGCAACAATTTGGTATTAAGTGTCAGTGTGTGCCCACGGGGAAACGAGGACCAGTAATGAGCCTGGAAGGGACATCATGCGCTCATAAAAGCAGAGCATTAGAAAGAGGTAATTCACACACAGGGGCACTGACCTCTGGCTCACACCCAAGAGGAGCACTGCCTGTGCAAGGCCACCTTCAGAGGCTCCTCCTGGTCTGTGGGAGACTTCTCCATGGCAGAGGGAGAAAGCGGTCTCTGGGGAAGACGAAGGTGCAGGGCTGAGGGGTTCCATGACCCCCGCCTCAGCTCACCGACCCCCCAATTTACCTGCTCTCATCTTCGATTTTGAGGAATGGCGCCTTCAGCCTGGCCACTGGAAAGGAAAAGCGCACACGTCAGCCATCTGTTGGCTCCAGTGCAGGGCCCACACCACACACACACAGCAAATGCTCAGAGAGGGAAGGCTTGGCCAAGTCTAAGAGCTGCTCAGAGTGGGAGCCTATGCCACCCCGAGGTACACCTTTCCATTTGGCTGGGCGGGACACCCACTCCCATCTCCCCTGGCCTCCGACCCCAAAGCAGGGTACAGGACCCTCCCATGTGTGGATTCTGGAGGCTGTGAGCCGAGGGTTAGAAACCTGGCTGCAGGGCAGGTCCCAGCCCCAGCTGGTTTCTAAAAGCCCTAGGTCCTTGCCTGACCTTTCCTCTTAGAGCCTCAGAATCCTGAGGGGCCTGAGAACACTCCCAGACAGAATACTCCATGAGGATTCTGGGGTTTTGGGGGGAAAGCAGGGAGGAAGAGAGCTAAAGGGTGTTTAGGGATCATAGCAGAAGGGCAGTAAAAAAATATATATCAAAGGTGAAATCTGGTTCCCGAATGAACAGGGCAAAAGGGTACCAGGAAGACAAATTTGCTCCATTAGTCAAGAAATTCATCCTCTACTAGCTATTCGCACAGTTTATAAAATCTCTTAGGTATTAAGAACCACCTCTACTTCCCACGGTGACCAAAGCCCTGTCAGAACAGCCCCAGATCCCACCCAGAGGCCGGCGCCTCCCCGCTCACAAACCTGCTCAAGGCTCCGCCAGCACCCAAGCAAAAAGCAGCCTCACTCCTTACATGGCAGCAGCTCCCATTAATTACTTTTTGGGGGCGATTTCTTGTCTTTCTAATTAACTGAGACAGTGATTAAAATCAATTCCCCCACAGATTTCCTTGAATTTTGAACACGAGAGGTGCCAAGTGACTTTTCTTAGCTCCTGCTTGTGCACGAATAAATGCCACTTAAAGAGCATCTTTGGGAGAAACATCCAGGGGGAGAAGCTCCCTTGCGGTCCAAGGGGGCCGGGAGCCGGGCTGTCAATCTGCCGGTCTGTCAATTTTAGGGAGTCTGGCATTTGGGAAAGTGGTAGGCAGCTGTCAAACTGCCCACCCCAAACTGCTCTTGAGTCAGAAGGAAAAGGAAGCTGAACTTCAGTTAATGCCCAGAACGGGCAGAGGATGCGGGAGGCAGAGCGGCCGCATGGGGTCTTGGCACCAAGGAAAAGCCCCGGCCGGGCGGCCCTCGACCTGCTCACGGATACCCCTCTCCTGCCCTCCTGTCTGCAAAGCTCAGGCCCTGGAAACACGACAGGGCAACGCAACCTGGACTCGCTTCCTGCCGCAGAAAAGTGAGCAGATGCTGCTACAGAGGGAGCCGTGGGGAAGCGTTTAGGAGGGAGGGACTGCAATTAGATGAGGAAAGCTACCACACTGACCTTTCCGCGTTCTTGACTCTGCTGGACACGTTTCCTAAATGGAAAGGGAAAATAGGTTAAGAATGCGCGGGAGCTAGAGGGTCGAGGTAGCGGGCCTGGTGAGCCGAGTCGCTGTGAGTCTGCCCCACTTTGCTTCCTGCTACGGGCTGGGCCCTGAGCGGGATACACTGGACATGATGGCTCCTTCTGCCTCCCCAGGGACGTGAGGAGCGGTGAGCACGGTGTGTGAATCTCAATGGTGGCTGACTGTGTGGAGGAAACAGGACACCGTGAAGGGCAAGAGGCGCAGAAGCCCCAGCCCCGGGCGCAGACTGGAGCTGTGTCGCCCAGGGGGTGATGAGCACCCACCTACCTGGTCGACGTGGCACAAATGCAAAGAAAGTAGGTGACAGACCTGATGCAGAGCAGGTGCTCAGTAAATAGCAGCTTGCATTTTCTAGGCACTGCTGGCATTCCAGAGCAGCTTACAGGACAAGTGTAAAGAGAATGGCTCTTGCCTTCCTGTGCCCGGTCTTGTGTGTTGGGATTCCCTTGGTCAAGACCAACATCTAGTGCAAGGTCAAACTAATATTACAAACTAAATGGGAAAGAAATCAGGTAGAATTGGGGTGGGCAGGACAGATCCAGTGGGTCCATGACTGTCTGTGCCTCTGGGCCCAGGGAGGTTCTGGATTCTCCTCTAGGCCGTACCTCCAGGGCAAACACAACCCAAAGCAGCTTCCCTATTTCTTCAAGTATCAGGAGACTGCACCCAGAACTCATTCTGGAAGATCCCTTAGTATCTACAAAATAGATTATTAAGTGAACAAAGCCAAGTAAAAATAATGTGCATTTGCATAAAAGGGGGGGGAAGCTTTTAACATATCTGTTTGTCTATGCACGGATCCTGGAAGGAAACCTGAAAAACTATTCGCACTGTTTATCTCGGGGAGGGAGCTTGGTGGCTGGGGAAGAGAAATCGCAGGGGAGAGAGACTTTCATTGCATAACTTTTTGAACTGTGAACAATGAAAATCTATTTTTTTTAAATGTTTTATTTATTTCTGAGACAGAGACAGCGTGAGCAGGGGAGGGTCAGAGAGAGAGGGAGATACAGAATCTGAAACAGGCTCCAGGCTCTGGGCTGTCAGCACAGAGCCCAACGCAGGGCTCGAACCCACAAACCGTGAGATCATGACCTGAGCCGAAGTCAGAAGCTCACCTGACTGAGCCACCCAGGTGCCCCAATGAAAATCTATTTAACATCAGGGGCAAAACCCTAGAGGGTGTGGAGTGGTGGGGGCTTAGAGGGAGGCAGATGTGGTACAGACGCGGTCTGTCCCCACACCTGGTCCTACTCCTGGGTGCCAGGCCCTGGGTGGACCTGTAAGGCTTAATCCTTCCTCAGATTTAGGCTGGGTGAAGACACCGTGACTTTAAAAATCAGCCTGGGTTCTCTTGGTGTGTGGTACACACAGTTCCAACTCCAGCAAAGGAAGGAAAAGCCAAGTAAGAATTTGGAAGGTGACAGCTATTTCAAACCACGACATCCCCTGCCCCCACCCATGCAATCTGCAGGCTCATCCCTGGCCAAGAGCTGTCCCCGGAACAGCAGCCTGGCCAGCAGGCCATGAGCATTCATGTTTTATCTAGGCCAGGACTACCCACAGGCAGTCCCTGGCCCAGGCCACGGTGAATGCCTCCGTGTACCACAGGAGATCTGTAGGGAACACAGGGAAGAGAGGACAGGGCGATGAGAGGCTATGGACACCAGGGGGGTGCTGAGGGGCTGCGCTTCTTGTACGCGATCCAGGATGGCCAAGAATGCATGGCTTGCATGGGGCATGGGCTCACCGAAGGTATCACGGACTTCCTGTTTACAAACCATCCATTTCCCTTCCGTTCAGCATGATGACCTACCTCTGGCTTCTTCTTTGGCCCCTGTTTCTTCACACGCAAGGCATCAAGAGAGAGCTGTTGTACGTGCATCATCATTTCTGTGGAGGCAATAGCGGGCTGTGGCCAAAGGCTCCCACTCCTCATCTCCTCAGCATGGCCCCTTCCTGGGGCCAGGAGGCTCCACTTTTCACAGGCCTGGCCCACTGGATCACACCAGCCTTGCCTGCCACCTTCTGGCTATGTGTCACCTCTGCACTTGATAATAAAACAAAGGGCTGGGTCCTCTAACCTGGGAAAAATACCTAAGCCGACTTCACCCTATTTTGTAGCACTGAATACAACTCTTGAACAAGAGGTGCCTTACGGCCCCTGTGAGCTTTAATGTACCACCAAAGGGCTGCTTCCATTGGGGGGAGACCAGCTGTAAGAGTTACTCAGGTGCAGCCGAAGATGGAAGGTGCTTCCCTAACGCACAGGAAGGCAGTACTTTAGGTCCCGTCAGAAATGGCTGATTCTCCAGTGACAATGGAGCCCCCCACATCCCAGACCAGGACCTTCCCAAGCAGTTTTCTATTGCCTGGCAGATCTCGGGCTGGATCGGGAGGAGGCCCCTACAACGGATCAGAGAAGACCCTAGACTCAAAGTGGAGCTGGGTGTGAGAGTCAGTCACTGTCAGCCGATTCGATAGCTATTGTTTTATTTTATTTTTTTAAGTGTATTTATTTTGGGGCGTCTGGGTGGCTCAGTTGGTTAAGCATCTTACTCGTTTTCAGCTCAGGTCATGATCTCATGGTTCATGGGTCTGAGCTCTGCATTGGGCTCTGTGCTGACAGCATGGAGCCTGCTTGGGATTCTTTCTCTCCCCCAAACTCTCCCTGCCCCTCCCCCACTCATGCTATCTCAAAATAAAAACTTAAAAAATAAAAAACAAAGTTTATGTATTTTGAGAGAGCTAGAACACACAAGTGTGCACGCCAACAAGCATGAGCAGGGGAGGGGCAGAGAGAGAGAGGATTCCAAGCTGGCTCCATGCTGTCCGTGAAGAGCCTAAGGCAGTGCTCGATCTCAGGAACCATGATATCATGACCTGAGAGGAGATGCTTAACCAACTAGGCCACCCAAGGCAGGACAGTTAGTCTAATGTAAATTTATTGCAACCTGCAAATAGGTGGCTACAGTGAGGAAAAAGTACATAAAAGAACATGAAAAAAAATTTTAAGATTTTAGTTTTATTTAAAAAAAAAATTTTTTTTTTAATGTTTTATTTATTTCTGGGAGAGAGAGAGAGAGACAGCGTGAGCAGGGGAGGGTCAGAGACAGAGGGAGTCACAGATTCTGAAACAGGTGCCCCTTAAGATTTTAGTTTTAAGGGGCGCCTGGGTGGCTCAGCCAGTTAAGTGTCTGACTTTGGCTCAGGTCATGATCTCACAGTTCGTGGGTTCGAGCCCCATATCAGGCTCTGTGCTGACAGCTAGCTCAGAGCCTGGAGCCTGTTTCAGATTCTGTATCTCCCTCTCTCTCTCTGACCCTCCCCTGTTCATGCTGTCTCTCTCTCCTTCAGAAATAAATAAAACATATAGAAAAATTAAAAAAAAAAAAAAAGGTTTTAGTTTTAAATAAAAATATAGTATTTTTAATAGAAATCTTGTATAAAAATAATTTTTAAAAATTAGAGGTTATGGGGCGCCTAGGTGGCTCAGTCGGTTGGGCAGCCAACTTCAGCTCAGGTCACGATCTCACGGTTCGTGGGTTCGAGCCCCGCATCGGGCTCTGTGCTGACAGCTAGCTCAGAGCCTGGAGCCTGTTTCAGACTCTGTGTCTCCCTCTCTCTCTGACCCTCCCTTGCTCATGCTGTCTCTCTCTCTCTCAGAAATAAATAAAACATAAAAAAAAATTTTTTTTTTTAAATTAGAGATTACACCAAATGTGAGGCTTGAACTCAAAACCCCAAGATCAAGAGTTGCATGTTCTAACCACCAGGCCAGTGAGGCTCCCCGAAAGAACACGAAATGGAGTCAGGTCAAACTAGGTTGGAATGTGGGCCACACTCCTTACTTCTGATGAGACTGGATCATCTACCTAATATCTAAGGCTCCATGACCTCATCTGTGCAATGGGCAAATGACTGCAGTGGGGACTGACCTGAGCTAATGCCTAGCACAGAGAACCAGCTGGTAAGTGGCTGTGGCCACCAGGAGGACTTCCTGTCTGCGCAACAGGGTCACCACACCAGCTTGAGGAGGGCTGTGGTGCGGCTCCACAAAGCGGCGCCATCCAGTGCCCACTCTGCCGGGGCTACTGCCGGTCTCCACACCCCCCACCTCCATGGGTCCACGCGGTGAGTGGGCACATCCGGCTTTCAGCTGGCTCATACTGGCTGACACCCCTGTAAAAGTGGATGTTCCCAGTCAAGTCACTGACGACACGCCTCTCCAGAAGCCCCGGGCAGAAACGGTACCGTCCACATGCAGGATCCTCACACCCCAGGAGCGGGCGCTGGTCAGGAGACTGCCGCTGCTCCCAGCACCTCCGCCGCCGCCGCTCCCCTGGAAAGACGAAGCCATCAGGAGGGAGCAAGGGACTCCCCGGGGCCTGAGCAGCTCGGGGGCACCCCGTGAAGAGAGGCAGTGGGAGAGTCTACCCCAGTCCCCCAGGGGGCCCTGGTCTCCACAAGGGCGGGCCACAGCGGGAGGGGGGGACTGTCCAGCCCCTGCTGATCAGGAAGTAGCACAGGCTTCTCAGAGAGCTGTCAGGAGGGCCTCCGTGAGGAAAGCGCTCACAATAAATACCGGCGACAGTCACTGTCACCAAGCAGGACACGGTGCTGGCCTCGGGCTGTTCCCGCCTTCCCCTGCCACAGCCCGCACACCCTTCCCAATGTCCCTTTACCCACTGTGCTCGTGAGATCCCCTGAGCTCCTCCTTCTGCCGCTTCGTTTTAATGGCTCTGCGTCCCACAGAAGGGAAAAACAGCTAAAAGGTGCGCAAAGTCTGGCTTATGTGCAGCGCGGCCCCCCTCCGAGGTGCTCGTGCTAGACTCTGGTGTCGGAAGGATTAGGGAGTCAAATCTGGGCTCCACCACCGCCTCCCTGGGCGACCCTGGACAAGTCGCTTCACTTCTCTGAGCTCTACCTCCTCATTTGTAAGAAGAAGAGGAGGGCGGAACACCTCACGGGTGTTGCGTCTCGTGTCAGTACTTCAGAAGACCCTCGTGAGAAAGGTTAAATCCTCCCCGGTGCCTCGCGGTGCACCTGCCGCGCCGGCCTCCGCTCACCTGATGGTTTCTGATGGCCTTCTGCAGTAGCTCCTTCCCTCTGCTCAAAGGCACCTGACAGGAAGAGAAGAGCAACGAGGCGCACTGTGCAGCCCGTCTGTGCACGGACAGCTGTTCTCACACAGGTGCCGCTGAGGTCGCGGCGGTCCTGGCTCTCGGAAAGCTGGGAGCAGTGACAGCTGAGAAGCAGCAGAGACGAGAGCCTGGAGAAAGCTTTGGAGGTAAAGGCAAAGCCACACACAATCCCAGGTCACCCGCAGGTAGCTGCAGCTTGGGCCCAGGTGGAGAAGGGCATTCTGAATCTACCCAAGGTCAAAGTGTCATCAATACTCTAAGACCTCTCTTTACGAGTCACCACACCCCCAGCAGATAGGCCGGGGCCAATTTCCACAGGCCCTCCCTGGTTTACAGAGGATCTCCCTACTGTTTTTGACCCTCTGACTCTTAAGTCCCATAAGAAGTATCACAGAAGGGACAGAATGGGGGTAACAAATTGTGGAGGCTTTTAGATCCAGAGCTATGATAAAATATTTTCAGTCTCTGAATTCAAATGAGAGATTAAATTAAACCAGATGAAACTAAAGCCATAGACTGCCCACAACGGCTCACCGAGGCCTACTTCCTGTGTTCGGAGAACACACCTTTTCTACACAACGAGGTTCTTACCGAGTCTGTGGGTTTCTGTGGAGGCCCGGGGTGGCTGCACTTTGGATGGGCTGTAGATCGTGTCTGCACCTTGACCTTGCTGGGGCTGGGGCAGCCTCTGTGGCCCGTCCCGCTGCTCTCTGCCTTCACTTCCCTGCGGCTGGACACGATGTAACTTACTTCTTTGCTCAGAAAACCCTCAATTACCTGAAACCAGATCACAGAGGTGGCTGAAAACCAAAAGGCAGAGGTAGAACCATCGATTTTGAGAGGCTGGGGAAGGAAATCTTGGCTGCCAGAAGTTTCAGAATCAATGTCCTTAAATAGACCAAATGCAGTTTTGTACCGAGCCCTCAAGAAGACATCACCCTGAAACATAATAGGGTTTATATATATAATACAGGTTTTGTCGCCAGCACTGCTGCTCCTGATCCAGTGGCAGAAGGCCACAGGCTCTGTGATTTGACCAGAGTGAGTCTGCACAGAGCAAGAGCACACTGAAGGGGCCCGACAGGATTAAAAGTACTTGGTTAAGCCACGGCCTTCCTGTGAAGATACTCGGGCACCCAGACACAGCACCTGTGATCTTGACCACACTACCAAAAATAGGAACGAAAATATGAAAGAAAGAATTTGGCTGTGACCGAGCTGCACAGGTATCATCTGCTCATCCTACCTGTGAGCTCCTCATTGGCACTGAGAGGGTCTGGCGCCTCTTTGTATCCCAGGGGCCCAACACGGTGCCTGAAGCATAAGGACACTTAGCTCGTATTTGTGGGGAGAAGAAAAGATGGAAATAAGCAGTGGTGAGGTGGCTAACGCTTAGTGATGCCCCCCTACCACCACCCCCAGGGAAAAACGGCTGTTGCGTAGCATGTGTGCCGATTTCTGGGGGGTAAGTAAATCAGCCACTATGGCTGATTTCAAGCTACTGACAAGATGTTACTGAACGTAGAGCTGGAAAGAGATGCTAACCACTGGCTCCATCTCCAGCACTCCCTAAAAGTCAGGAAGAATGATGGCCCTCTATCAAGGTGACTGGATGAGAAACTTGGCACTGAGCTTTTTAAAAAAAATTTTTTGACGTTTTATTTATTTCTGAGAGAGAGAGACAGCACGAGCAGGGAAAGGTCAAAGAGAAAGAGAGAGACACAGAATCTGAAGCAGGCTCCGGGCTCTGAGCTGTCAGCACAGAGCCCAACGCGGGGCTTGAACTCACAAACCTTGAGATCGTGATCTGTGCCAAAGTCAGATGTTCAACCTACTGAACCACCTGGGTGCCCCGAGAATAGTTTGGATTTGATTAGTTGTATGAATATTAACTCTACCTAGTTCTTTTTTAAATGGGGTTACTAGAAAAAAAAATTTAATTTTTTAATGTTTATTTATTTTTGAGAGAATGAGAGAGAGTGCAGCAAAGGGCCAGTGAGAGAGAGAGGGAGACACAGAATCCAAAGCAGGCTCCAAGCTCTGAGCTAGCTGTCAGCACAGAGCCTGACGCGGGGCTCGAACCCACGAACTGTGAGATCACGACCTGAGCCAAAGTCAGCAGCCCAATCAACTGAGCCACCCAGGCGCCCCAACTTGGCACTGAGCTTAAAACCAAACCAAACCAACAACTGTTAAGATTCCTCAAAAAGCTAAACATGGCCTACCAATGACATGGCAATTCTGCTTCTAGGAATGTCCCCCAAACAACCGGAAACAAGGACTTGAACAGATACTTGTACACCCTTGCTCACCGCAGTGCTATTTATAAATGCCAAAAAATGGAAAAACCCCAAGCGAACAACAGATGGATGGGTGAGCAAAATGTGATGTATAAAAACAACGAAGTATCGCTGAGCCCTGACATGAAGGGCGGACACACGCCACAACACGGATGAGCCTGGAAAAGATTCTGCCAAGTGAAAGAAGGCAGCCACAAAAGAACGCCTATCTGTGAGTCCACTGAAAGGAGGTGTCTAGAATAGCTGAATTCACAGAGACGGAAAGAAAGTGGATTAGACAGGGGATGCAGAAAAGGGAAGTGGAAAGGTCTTGCTTCCTGGTTACAGCGTGTCTGTGTGGGGTGATAAAAGTTGTGGAAAACAGTGGTTATGGCGGCCCAACTGTGTGAATGTAATTAGTGCTGATAACCGTACATTTACAGAGGATTAAAACAGCACGTTTCATGTTGTATACGTTTTATCACAACTAAGAAAAGAATCTTTATAGTTATGGCTTGAATGAGAGTAGCTACCTTCTGTACTACGGCAAAAACAAACGCTGGAGGAGGGTGGGCGTAGGGCAAAGACTGTCCTATATAAATGCGGCCAATGGTCTGAGGGCCGCATGGCCGCCCCACCCCAGTGTGCCTGCTCCCCTGCAACGTGACTGCGGTGCCTCCTATCAAGAGGCACAGCCCCCTCTTCCATCGCCTTGAATCCCTTTGAAGAATTCAACGCAGTGAAACATGGTCCAGGGCCTACGTCTCGATAGGTCTTGAAGCTTCCCCCTTCACCTTCCTGGAGAGCTGCCGTGAAACCGCCGTGTCTACGGGTTGGTCTAGCTTCCTGTACACGCCTGTACTTCCTGTACGATGTTATACGTACACACAACACATGTAAGGAGCCTCTCAAACGACGCCTGAGAAGCCATACAGAGGCAGCGAGCACCACTCCCAGATGTGTAAGTGAGGTCACTTGGTCCCTCCAGCCAAGCTGACCCTCCACCCAAACGGAGCTGCAGGAGTAAGCCCTGAAGAAACAGGCAGAGAAAGCACTCAGCCGACCCACAGAGTAGTAAGAAATAACTTGCTTTAAGCCCCAGTTCTGGGGTGGTTTTTGTTTTTTGTTTTTTTTACACAGCAAAGGCTAAACGATAGAAGAGACTAAAAGTTCCAAAGGTAATTTGGGGCCAGTTTGGGTGTATAATCATCATTTGGTACATTCCCCACTGCCGAGTTTCTATATTCCTGAGCTGCTATTCATTTGATAGCAAAGAGCCTCTGCATTCCAAGCTTATTCAAGTTGTTTCCCTAGTTGCCCGCCTTTTTGGAGCCAAGCACTATCACCCCATTTTCTCAACTTGAGAGTTCCCCATGTCGACCCCTTACTAAAAGTACCATGTGGTACACACATGCCTTAAAAATAGTTTAAAGGACTCAAATACAGCAAATGCTTCTTACCCAAAGTTTTTCACCAGTGTTATTTTATTCTTTTTTTATTTCTGAGAGAGAGAGAGAGACAGTGTGAACAGGGGAGAGTCAAAGTGAGAGGGAGATACAGAGTCCGAAACAGGCTCCAGACTCTGAGCTAGCTGTTAGCACAGAGCCTGACGCGGGGCTCGAACCCACAAACCGTGAGATCATGACCTGGGCCGAAGTCGGACGCTTAACCTACTGAGCCATCCAGGCGCCCCTCACCAGTGTTATTTAAAAGAGTTAGAATTTAAAAATAATCTCAATGTCCACAGAGTAACAATTAGGTAAATTAATAATCCACTCAAAGAAATACATTCGTATTACAAGCAACATATATGAGGGATAATAACGATAGCAGAGTGCTAATGCTTTAAGATTATGGGCAAAACATTGGTAATCAAAAATATATTCATGATCATGGCTACACAGAAAATAAACATTAAAAAAAAAAACAAAAACAGAACAAACACAAGAATAGAGAGACCAAAGTAGTGAAGTGGTTACCCATGTTGTGTGTATTGAGGAGAAATGGGGAGTGACCGACAGTGGGTATGGGTTTTCTTTTTGGGGTGATGAAAAGGTTCTAAAATTATGTGTTCATACAGCTTGCATATCTCTGTGATTACACCAAAAAACATTGAGTTGTGCACTTTAAATGGGTGAACTGTATGGTATATGGGATACATCTCAATAAAGTTGTGAAAAAAGGGGCACCTGGGTATAAGTATCCAGCTTTTAAAATTTTATTTTTTTTAATGTTTACTTATTTTTGAGAGAGAGAGTCAGAGCGTGAGCAGGGGAGGGGCAGAGAGAGAGGGAGACACAGAATCCGAAGCAGGCTCCAGGCTCTGAGCGGTCAGCACAGAGCTCAACATGGGGCTCGAACCCACAGCCGTGAGATCACAACCTGAGCTGAAGTCGGACAGATGCTCAACCGACTGAGCCACCCAGGTGCCCCATCAGCATCCAATTCTTAATTTCAGCTCAAGACAGGACCTCACAGTTCATGAGTTTGAGCCCTGCATTGGGCTCCGTGCTGACAGTGCAGGGTCTACTTGGTATTCCCCGTCTCCCTCTCTCTCTGCCCTTCCGCTGCTCGCTCTCTCTCATTCTCAAAATAAATAAATAGATATTAAAAAATAAAAATAAGAAAATAAAGCTGTGAAAAAAGAGTCCAAAACAAAGATATCAAATACCTAGAAGTCACAGATAGAATCCCTCTCCAGCTCCTGCCCTATAACCCACAAAACCACATGATATCACAAGTCTTAAGCAGGTTACATACCCCACCCAGCTGCTGGATGGCCCCCGTCAAAAACTGGAGACTCTTGCCGGCAGGCAGATCTAGATAAAAGGACTTTCCAGAGAAGGGCTGCCTCCCAGCATCTGCAGAGCTCTTCCGGCATTTTTCCAGACCACTGGAAGCTTCCAGTTGAGCCCCTAGGAAAGAACAAAGGGGAACAAAGTGAGAAGCATGGGCTGAGAGTCTCGCGAGCTGAACAATGCCCAATGACAGCGCCTGGGGGCGCCCTGGCCAGGCCCTGGGCACATAAGATGAACCTGGAACTAGCATTCCTACCTTCCTGAAGCTCAGATGTGAAGAGCTCAGAACCTGGTACATGCATGGCAGGAATGTAAAATAGTGCAGCCACTTGAGAAAATAGTTCAGCAGTTTCTCAAAATGCTAATCATAAACACATGACCCTGTAATTCCACTCCTAGGCATAAACCCGGGAGAAAGAAACTGTATGTCCAGATAAAAACACGTACGAGAATGTTCATAGCAGCACTGTTCATTCAGCCAACAGGAAAGAATTCAAATGTAAATAAAATGATAAGCAAAATGTGGCATATCCATTCAATGGAATATTATTGGGAAATTAAAAAAAAAACTAAACAAGCCACCAACACCTGCTACAAGCAGGAATCTCAAACACATGCTAAAGCAGAACAGCCAGATACAAAGACCAAATACATGATTGTATTTATATGAAATGTTCAGAAAAGGAAAAGATAGAGAGAAACTGGATTAGTGGTTGCCAAAGGCAGGGTGGGAATAAGAAGGGATTGAAAATGGGCGTGAGGTTCTTTATAGGGTGACAAAAATATTCTAAAATTAGACTATTGTATTAGTTGCACAGCTCTGTAAATTAAAGGTCACTGAAAGCATACAACAAACGAACTTTATAGTGTGTAAATTATACCTCATTAAAGCTAGGAAAAAAAACCCAAAAATCCAAACCCTTCAGTGAATATAATCTTGAGATTTGTGCATTTCTTTGTATATAAAAAAGAAACACCTATAAATAAATATGGAATTCTGATCAATGAAACACATGCTGTACTATTTAGAGAGAAAGATACTGTCTGCAAATTACTTGAAATGTATCAAAAATACACTGAATAGAAATCCACTATGATAGGGGTGTCTGGGTGGCTCAGTCTGGTGAGTGTTGGACATCAGCTCAGGTCATAATCTCATGATCTCGAGACCCACATCAGGCTTGATGCTGTCAGCCCAGAGCCTGCTTTGGATCATCTGTTCCCCTCTCTCTGCCCCACCCTGCTTGTGTTCTCTCTCTCTCTCAAAAAAAAAAAAAAAAAAAAAAAAAAAAATTTAAGAAAATCCATCATGATAAAATAAGTATATTAAAATGCCAATGATAAAATCTAAATGGTGTGTATATGCACGCTCAGTGTAAAAATCTTTAAGTTTTGTTACAGGGTTGAAAACTTTCATAATCAAATGTTAACACTTGAAGAGATTAGGGGGTGTCTGGGTGACTCAGTTGGTTAAGTGTCTGACTCTTGATTTTGGCTCAGGTCACAATCTCACCATTTCATGAGTTCGAGCCTTGCGTCGGGCTCTGTGCTGATGGTGTAGAGCTTGCTGGAAGTTCTCTCTCTGCCCTTTCCTCACTCACACTGTCTCTGTCTCTCTAGCAAAATAAAATAAAACTTAAAAAAAAAAAAAAAGCTTGAGGAGATAAAAAGGATTCAAGAGAATGGGACAAACACTGAAGCAAAGAACTTCTAATGTACAGATAACAAGAGTCCCTGAAGACAAAAACCAAAAATCCCCAGAATACTAAAATTATAGTTCCCAGAAATTAAAAAAAATATATTTCAAACTAACAAACTCAAAGAGTTTATCACATACTTGAAAAAATGGACCCAGAACAGCAAACACCATGATACAGTTAATAAACTGCTGGATTTTACATCCAGCTCATGATCTCTGCTCAGGTCATGATCTCACAGTTTGTGAGTTGGAGCCCCGTGTTGGGCTCTGCGCTGATGTTGCAAAGCCTACTTGGGATTCTCTCTCTCTCCCTTTCTATCAAAATATATAAATAAACTTTGGGGCGCTGGGTGGCTTAGTCGGTTAAGCGTCCGACTTTCGCTTAGGTCATGATCTTGCAGTTCGTGGGTTCGAGCTCCGCGTTGGGCTCTGTGCTGACTGCCAGCTCAGAGCCTGGAGCCTGTTTCAGAGTCTGTGACTCCCTCTCTCTCTGACCCTCCCCTGCTCACGCTGTCTCTCTCTCTCTCCTAGAAATAAAAAAAACAATAAAAAAAAATATATATATAAATAAACTTTAAAAAAAATGGGTCATTGACTTGGCCATTTAGAAAATAAAAAATAGGGCGCCCGGGTGGCTCAGTCGGTTGGGCGTCCGACTTTCGCTCGGGTCATGATCTCACGGTTTATGGGTTTGAGCCCCGCGTCGGGCTCTGTGCTGACTGCCAGCTCAGAGCCTGGAGCCTGTTTCAGAGTCTGTGACTCCCTCTCTCTCTGACCCTCCCCTGCTCACGCTCCCTCTCTCTCCTAGAAATAAATAAAACAAAAAAAAAAAAAGAAAATAAAAAATAAATGCAGGGTTTGGATCAGATATTTTTATAAATCTTCTAAAACTCTTTGATTCCATAAATTCCTGCATCACTTCTAGCTACTGCCCAGACTCCCATCTGCACCTTTGTAGTATGTTTCTTCTTCTGAGTTCCACATTACGTATTATCTCTCCTCTTAGTATATCCAGCTTCATATTTCTGTTTACTCCTTCAGGGTGGACCCGACTCCCCACCGGACTGGGAGCTATGCAGAGATGAGATCTGACTCACATATCAGTCTAAGGTCAGAGTCTGCTCTCCCATCCTCAGTTGGCACCTGACCTTCAGGCACTTACCTTCTGGTCCCCTAAACTGCCTTCTTCCTGAAAGTCCTAGTGCAGACAGAAAACACTAGAAAGTCAGCCTGACATTTCATAGAAAAGACCTTGTTGTGAGTCCCCTGCTCTGCTTCTTACTTGCTGTGTAACTCGAGGCAAGTCACAATCTCACTCAGTGTCTCTGAATCTCTATTTCTTCACTTCTGAAATAGTGATATTAGTACCCACCCATCCCCCCCGGACCCCCGGACGGTCCATACGCAGTAAATCCAGTATTGTAAATTGTGTCCACATAATGGTATTGGAGGGATATTGAAATACTTAACAGGCACTGTTATAATATGGATGAATTATATAGAATATGAATTATATCTCAATAAAAAACTATTCTTAAACAACTTTTAGGGGTGCCTGGGTGTCTCAGTCAGTTAAGCATCCCACTTCAGCTCTGGTCATGATTTCATGGTCTGTAGGTTCGAGCACTGTGTCAGGCTCTGTGCTGACAGCTCAGAGCCCAGAGCCTGCTTAAGATTCTATGTCTCCCTCTCTCTCTCTCCCTCTCACTCTTGATCTCTCAAAAATAAATAAGTGTTGGGGTGCCTGGGTGGCTCAGTCAGTTGAGCATCCAACTTTGGCTCAGGTCATGATCTCCCGGTTTGTGGGTTTGAGCCCCACATCGGGCTCTGTGCTGACAGCTAGCATGGAGCGTAGAGCCTATTTCAGATTCTGTGTCTCCTTCTCTCTCTGACCCTCCCCTGCTCATGCTGCCTCTTTCTCTCTCTCTCAGAAATAAATAAAACATTAAAAAAAAGTTTAAATAAATAAATGTTTAAAAACAAGAAAAACAAATTTTAAATTCGATATTTGTGAGGAACCTGGGTGGCTTAGTTGGTCAAGTGTCCAACTTCAGCTGAGGTCATGATCTCACGGCTTGGAAGTTTGAGCCCTGAGTCGGGCTCTCAGTTGTCACTGCAGAGCCCACTTTAGATCCCCTGCCTCCCCTCCCTCCAAGCTTGCACTCTCTCTCTCTCAAAAATAAACATTTAAACAAGAATAGGGGGCACCTGGGTGGCTCAGTGTGTTAGGCGTCAGACTTTGGCTCAGGTCGTGATGTCACGGTTCATGGGTTCAAGCCCCCATGTCAGGCTCTGTGCTGACAGTGAGGAGCCTGAAACCTGCTTTGGATTCTGTCTTTCTCTCTCTGCCCTTTCCCAGCTCATGCTATGTCTTGCTCTCTCTCAAAAATAAACATTAAAAAAACAAAAAGCCTTCCAGAGCAATTTATTGCATTCAGTTGGTCATGTACAGTGTAAATATAACGCTGCATTTCACAGATCATCTTGACTGCTTTGCCTTGATGTCTCTTTTTCTCTGAAGTTAATGTTAAATTTCTATTGTTAATTCATCAGTTCATGGTTTTTTGGTGAAAGAATCAGAAAGGTTTTTATTTATTCAACTTTTGTGTTGTAATCTGTTGATCAGTATTTGTTATTAAGCATTTCTGTGATACGCAATTTTAATTCTTTTTTTTTTTTAATTTTTTTTTTTAACATTTATTTATTATTGAGAAACAGAGAGACAGAGAGCATGAGCAGGGGAGGGACACAGAGAAGGGGAGACAAAGAATCAGAAGCAGGCTCCAGGCTCTGAGCTGTCAGCACAGAGCCCGATGTGGGGCTCGAACCCACAAACTGCGAGGTCATGACCTGAGCTGGAGTCAGACGCTTAATCGACTGAGCTATTCAGGCGCCCCGCAATTTTAATTCTGACATGAGTTTGGAAAGTTAGTTTAATCCTTATTGTCTGTGTTTTCTAAAATGACAAATATCTCCTAAATGTCTACTTGTTTTTATAATAATTTTATTTTATTTATTAAAATAATTTTTTGGATGTTTTTAAATTTATTTTTGAGGGAGAGAGAGAGAAACAGAGTGTGAGCAGGGGAGGGGCAGAGGAGATGGAAACACAGAACCTGACGCAGGCTCCAGGCTCTAAGCTGTCAGCACAGAGCCCGACACGGGGCTCATACTCACAGACTGTGAGATCATGACCTGAGCTGAAGTCAGATGCTTAATTGACTGAGCCACCGAGGCACTCCTGTAATGATTTTAAATAAAACACTCATGTCAATTCTCACTAGGTATACCATTCTTTTAAAATATTAGTTTTGAGCCATAAGAATATGCATGCTTTAAAAAAGATCATTTATCATCAGAGTAAAAATAATAATAATGATAGAAATAAATAAACCTCGGTATTTGTATAGTTTCAAGATACTTATAATAAAGGTAAAATAGTAACTGATGGTTGAAGAAACCTGCCAGACACTCCTTTAATCAAATGGTCAACGTGACCAGTCTACTGTGACAGTCTACTGTGTTTCATTATAGCAGCCTGAAACACAAGATACCTCCCAGGGGCACCTGGGTGGCTCAGTTGGTTAAGCATCTTGGCTCAGGTCATGATCTCATGGTTTGTGAGACTGAGCCCTGAGTTGGGTTCTGCACTGACAATGCAGAGTTTGCTTGGGATTCTCTCTCTCTCCTTCTCTCTGCCCTTCCCCATGCTGGCATACGCTCTCTCTCAAACTAAATAAATAAACATAAAAAAAAAAAAAAAAAGAAGGATAGGGGCAACTGGCTGACTCACTAAGTTAAGCGCCCAACTTCGGCTCAGGTCATGATCTCATGGCTTGTGAGTTTGAGGCCCCCATCAGGCTCTGTGCTGACAGCTCAGAGTCAGTCTAGAGCCTGTTTCAGATTCTGTGTCTCCCCCTTTCTCTCTGAGCCTCCTCTGCTTGTGCGTGTGCTCTCTCAAAAAAAAAAAAAAAAAAAAAAAAAAGACACCCCCCCCCCGAAAATTGCCAGGCTCCAGCCTGATTACCTACCATGAAGTCTATCAGCTGATAACCCCCTTCCAATTGGCATTTCACTGCCTCACTTCTAAATATGAATGGGTAATCAAAGATCATCAGATATTTAAAGAAAGCCTCTAACAAGAAATCTGACTACCAAACAGAAAAAAGAACTTGGAGGAAATAGAGACAATACAGGAAAGCAGAAGAAACCTAAAAATACCATAAATATCCTCAGAGAGATAAAGGAATACGTTGTGTTCCATAAATACACAGACAAGTTTAAATAAGGAAACATAAAGAGAAAAAAAACTTTTTAGAAATGTATAATATGAAAAAAAATGTATGTTACAGAACTAAATTTAATATGACTGCAGATTAAGTTGAAGAAATCTTCCAGAGAACAAAAGACAAATAGATAGAAAGTGGGAAAGACAAAAAAACTAAAGAATCAGTCCATGAGATCCAACATCTGAATAAAAAGTTCCAGATATAGGAAAGAAAGAAAACGGAGGTGATGGATACTACAGAAACAATGCTAACAACTTTCAGAACGAAAGAAAAGGAGTTTCCAGACTGAAAGTTTCCACCAAGTACCAACTCCATGAATGAAAAAAGTCCCCCATCAGGGCACACAGTCAAGAAATTTCAGGACATTAAGCAGAAAGGGGGGGGGACCAACCCCACAAAACACAGGATTTTTGGCTTCATTTCATTTAGGGATCAGTAATTTAAAAGCCTTCCTAATACAGGGGCTCAGTGGGTTAAATGGCTGACTCTTGATTTCCGCTTAGGATACCATCTCACAGTTCCTGGGATAGAGACCCAAGGTTGGCTCAGTTTGGCTCTGTGCTGAACTGTGCGGCCTGCTTGGGATTCTGTCTGCCCCTCCTCGCCACACGCGTTCTTGCTCTCTCTCTTAAAATAGATAAGTAAAAATTTTAAAAAGGCCTTTCTGATATACAATATCTAAAAATACAGGCTAAAATATAAATACAAATCCCATCTAACTACCAAGTTCATAAAATCAGTAATTAAGAAGACTCCACAAATGCCCCATTCAAATAATGAGAAACTGAAAACCACAGTGCTGAAAGCCAATGCCAAGTGCCCTGAGGGGGTCTGTGGGCTTAAAAGCAAAGGTTTGGGACTGATGAGCCTGACAGGCCCAGGAGATAAGGTCTTGCACCTGCCGAGAGTGAGGAGTTAGAATTGAGAAATCCCACCTGAATCTAGGAGAAAAGGTAAATCAGAAAATAATCCGTCCACCAAGAGAGACTAAAAGGAATACTCGTTTAGCCTGGGCTCTGCAGGAAAAAGATCTTCTCTGAGAATTCAAAACCACAGGCCTCCCAAGAATTTGGAATTCAAATTCGCATTACGTATATTGTTTAAGAACCCACTACCACCACCATCAAACAGAGAAATTAACATAGAAAGTAATCCCAGCTCCTAACGCCTTTGGCATACTCCAAATAATCAAATGCAAAGCAATTCGAGAGGCACAGCTTAGCTCAGGGCTCCCCAAACGTCCTCAGATAAAGCATCATCAGATATCAACTCACCCTTCAACAGTATAAACAACATCCATTTATCCCCAACCACTCCTTCCTAAAGGACTTTGTGGAGGTATCCTTTGGGATGAAGGAAGCTAGACCCAGAAGGCAGGCCTGAAATGCCAAAAAATGTGGCAAAAATATGTATAAATCTAAACAATCACTGATGGGGGCGCCTGGGTGGCTCAGTCGGTTGAGCATCCGACTTCGGCTCAGGTCATGATCTCATTGTGTGGGTTCGAGCCCCGTGTTGGGCTCTGTGCTGACAGTTCAGAGCCTGGAGCCTGTTTTCGGATTCTGTGTCTCCCTTTCTCTCTGACCGTCCCCTACTCACGCTGTTTCTCTCTCTCTCTCTCTCTCAAAAATAAATAAAACATTAAAAATTTTATTAAAAAAACAATCACTGATGTAGAAAACAGTAATGATAATGGCTAATTTGGAAATAAAAAAGACAATAATCATATTGCTGCTAGATGACAATAATGTTAGATGGGGACAAGGATGGTTCAGAGACAGCCAGTCTAGGCCCTTGTCCTGTTCAGGAGGGAGGTAGAAATATTTACAACATTTCTACATGTTGCCACAGTACAGCAGAAACTACAAGAAGCAGTACGTGGCTGAATCACTATATTGTACATATGCAACAACAGAACACCGTATATAAATTATGCTGGAATTAAAAATTAAAACAGGGCACCTGGGCGGCTCAGTTGGTTAAGCATCTGACTCTTGATTTTGGCTTAGGTCATGATCTCAGGTTTGTGAGTTCAATCCCCACGTCAGGCTCTGTGCTGACAGTGCACAGCCTGCTTGGGATCCTCTCTCCCTCTCACAAAAATAAAAATAAACAAAAAAAAAAAAAAAAGGAAAAAGCAGATCACTTACAAAGGAATAAGAATTACACCTATGTCAATTATCAGCAACACCTACTTTTTGTTTTTTGAGAGAGAGAGATAGCGTGCAAGTGGGGCAGAGAGAGAGAGGGAGAAAGGATCCGAAGCAGGCTGTGCAGTGATGACAGCGGAGAGCCAACTCACAAATGGTGAGATCATGACCTGAGCGGAAGTCGGGTGCTTACCCTACTGAGCCACCCAGGCGCCCCAACAACATCTACTTTTTGCAGGAAGAAAATACTGAAGGAAAAAATCTTTGACTCAAGGGTTTTAACCCTTGAAATCAAGATATTCTCAGGCATACAAGCCTCAGAAATTTTACCACAGAAAGCCCCCTTTGGAAAACACTGTTGGAGAAAGTTCTCCAGCAAACAAAGAGTAAATAGTAAAGTGTATCACTGTTTCAAAAGCAACCAAAGCTTGTATCTCTAACAATCCAGAACTCAAACTAGAAGAAATGGAAAAAAAAAGAGGAAGGGAGGGTATTGAGGGAAGAGAGTATGGCTGCAATACTTGTCTATTTCGGTGGGTGTTTAAGTTTATGGTAAAAAAAAAAAAACCATGGATATGGGCTTAATAAGGTACTCTATCCTGACTCCCCATCTGCTAATCTTGTTAGTAACATCAGACTGAAAGCTCTTCTTTGTCCTTTATCATGAATTCCTAAACGATTCACACCATTCCTCCACATACACGCACTCAAAGCCACTAAGGAATCAGGAAACCCCAATACCGTTAACAATTCTCGACCTTTTCATCCCGAAAGACTTTGGTGCAGGAGTAGCACCTGCGACTTCGCATCCCGAGTTCTGACCTGTTACCTACCTACGACCGGAGCCCGGGGACTACTCTCAGCCATAGAACTCTGCCGCTCAGAGAATCTGCCGTCGCCTGAGAAAGGACAAAATGCATCAGAAACGACCACCTTCTTTAGCCTTCGACCTCCCACTATCCCCTCCCCCCGCCTCCCAATTCCCGCAAAATACCCAGTGCGGCTCTCGGGAAAAGCCAAGACTGAACTCCATCACAAGCCTCATCCCGTCTCCCCTCCCGTGCCTCCTTCCAGGCTCCTGTCCATCAGTCCTGCAACCCCCCTCGAGAGCTCTGCGCCCTCACTCCCGTGGCCTCCTGGCCACCCCTTTTGTATTTCAGTTCCCGTGCCTCCCTCCAGGCTCTGGTCCCCTCAGTCCCTTCGCCCCCTTTAGACCTCTGCCTCCTCAACGCCTGTAAGCCCTTCTTCTCGGCCCCTCTACGCTCCTCAGCTTCTGCACCTACCCGCTCGCCAAGTCCTGGGCACCTTCTCGATCTCTTAGCCTCTCTACACCCGTATAACCCCTTCCACCTTCCTTCTTACCCCATCTTCCCCTTCCCGGCATCCGTACCCTCTCCTGGCTCCCTCCTCAAGGTCTGCGTGGTATATTCGCGGGCTCCATGAGCCTTTTCAAACGACCGAATGCCCAAGGTCCCTCCGCAAGAACACACGACCAGGCTCCAGGCGCCCTCGGCCGCGGCTCCGGTTTAAATTTCCTGTCGGCCCCGCCCCTAAAATAGCGTAGTAGATGCGAGGGTCTGCCCTACGGTGGCTCTGCGAGGTCAATATTAACTCAGCAAATCTTCCCTCTCCCTATTCCGCCCCGCTCTCTCCGTCCGTCCCTTCATTTCTTGGCTTTTCATTGGGTGGAGAAACCCTGCGCCTTAACAGACCGGAAGTTGGGAACTAGAGGTAGCCTAGTTTTAGTGATTTTTCACCCTGAGCTGGTTTGAAATTTCTAGGAGTTCGCTAACAAAATAGGCCTATCTTTGAGCATTTACAATTTACAGAAACATTTCACATACACATCATTTCGTCTTCACACCTTTGTTTCCTTCCCTGTTCTCCACTTACCCCCCCAACAAAAAATTCTCAAAAGAAGTGTCTCCTCTTTTCTTCACCTCACGTAATTAGTTTGATCCTCACCTCTCCACTAAAACTGTCAACTGTAACTTCCATGTTCCCAAATCCTACGGTCACTTTGCTACGCTCAACAGATCCAACTTCTAGAACATTGAAAAAGACTATTCCTTCCTTCTTGAGCCCATTTCTTCATTTTGTTTCTTCTATTTCTACCAGTTTTCACCTTCCTTCCTTAATCTCCTTCGCTGGATCCGAAGCCACTGTTCCACCTATAAATGCTGCAGCAGGCCAAGGCTTTAGCCCTTAGCCCTCTTCTTTTCCATATTCGCGTTTTCTCCCTAGAAGATCTCATTCAACTCCATGGCTTTACAATCAACTCTATGCTAATGCCTGCAGAACTTCTATCTCTGGTTTCCATCTCTCCTTTGATCTCCAGACTTCTATATTCAAGCAGATACTGGACATTTCTGCTTGGATGTCTAATGGACACTTCCAGCTCAACACATTCAAGATGGAACATTTCTTTCATGAACCTACCCCTCAAAACACCCCAGCTATTCTTCTCCATCTCAGTAAATGTCACATAATCCACTCAGTTGTTCAAGACAAAAACCTAGAGGTTATTCTACTTTCCCTTATCCCCATCCCCACTCCAGAAACAAATTCTACCAACTCCAAAGTATCTTGTATGAAACACTTCCACCATCTTATCAAGCCACCATACCTTTTTGCCCAAAGCACTGTGTCAATTTTTAACACTACTTCTACTTTTTTTTTTTTTTAAGTAAATTCTATCCCCAACGTGGGGCTCGAACTCATGACTCTGAGATCAAGAGTTGCATGCTCTACTGACTGAGCCAGCCAGGCACCCCAACACTACTTTTACTCTTGAGTTGCTTCCTGTATCTCCCCAAAATAATCCATTCTCCATGCACAACTGGAATATTTAAACACCATGGCATATTTTACACACACACAATCCCTTCCAGTGGGGCCCCTCCATACACTAGATTATACATACCAGCCCTGATGAACCAAAGCTTGGCCATGTGACTTGCTTTGGCTGATGAAAAAAGAAAAAAAGTGACATCACTTCCAAGCACAAGTTTTAAGTGACAAGATCATTTACCAAGTTCTTTTACCCCATCACAATGACAGGCAATGTCCTAGCTAGAAGCTGACCTGTCAGCTTGGGTTCCTGAGTAAAGATTACAGGCAACCCCAAATAGATTTGTAGTGTAAGCAAGAAATAATCCTTTATTATTTTAAGCTACTGAGATTTTGGTAGCATTTGTTACTATATCATAATCAAGTCCAAGTTTCCCACAGTGTAGCACAGTCCTTTCAGAAGGTTCCATGAAGTCACCATTTTGTTAATAGCACAAAAACATTATTTCCATTTTTCATTCTCATTCTCTCATGAATGTTTAGTGGAGTATGCAGAAGCAAAATAAGAATCTAACACTCCTCTGTTTAAAAGTTATTAAAAAGATTTGGAGTGGGGCGCCTGGGTGGCTCAGTCGGTTAAGCATCTGACTTCGGCTCAGGTCATGATCTCACGGGTCATGAGTTCGAGCCCCACGTCGGGCTCTGTGCCGACAGCTAGCTCGCAGCCTGGAGCCTGTTTCAGTTTCTGTGTCTCCCTCCCTCTCTGACCCTCCCCTGTTCACGCTGTCTCTCTCTCTCTTTCTCTCAGAAATAAATAAAACATTTTTAAAAAATAAAAAAATATAAAGATTTGGAGAAATGTGAAACAATGTCGTTCTTCTAATTATTTTTGTTTTGGAAAATATATTTTCATTAAAAGTGCATTATTTAAGTTAACACACAGTGTGGGCTTATTCTTAAATGAACAATATATTTTTTAAGTTTTTATTCATTTACTGAGAGAAAGAGAGAGAACATGAGCTGGGGAAGGGCAGAGGGAGGGAGGAAGGCAGGGAGAGAGAGAATCCCAAGCAGGCTCCACATGCCAGTGTGAGCCCAACACAGAGCTCAAACTCTCTTTTTATAAAAAAATTTTTTTAATTAATTTGTTTTTTTTTTTTTTTCCTGAGAGAGAGAGAGAGACAGCGTGAGCAGGGGAGGATCAGAGAGAGAGGGAGACACAGAATCCAAAGCAGTCTCCAGGCTCTGAGCTGGCTATCAGCACAGAGCCCGATACGGGGCTCAAACCCACGAACCGTGAGATCATGACCTGTGCCAGAGTCAAATCTTAACCAACTGAGCCAGCCAAGCTCCCCAATGAACAATATTTTCAACCTTTAATTTCCAGTGTGGTAAATATCACATAGTTTATTTTCTAAATATATATACAAATATATAAAATCTTTACATGTATACATTTATTTTTTTAATGTATCTTTATTTTTGAGAGAAAGAGACAGAGAGACACAGAGAGAGCACGAGCAGGGGAACAGCAGAGAGTGAGGGAGACAGGAGACCCTAAGCGGGCTCTGAGCTGAGAGCCAAGAGCCTGACAGAACATGGGGTTTGAACTCACGAACCGTGAGATCATGAACCGAATTGAAGTGGAACACTTAGCCGACTGAGCCACCCAGGCACCCCAATTTATAAACTTAAATTTTAAAATACCCACATCTGTGGTGTCTCTCTCAATTAGATAGGGGCCCCCAAACATGGGGTGTTCAGATCGGGTGGGGGCCGGTGGCGCAGACAGTGGAAGGATTCACTCGAGGCAGAACACAGGAGACGGTTTATTTTTTTTTTTAATGTTTTTTATTTATTTCTGAGAGAGAGAGAGAGAGAGACAGCGTGAGCAGGGGTGGGTCAGAGAGAGAGGGAGCTACAGAATCTGAAGCAGGCTCCAGGCTCTGAGCTAGCCATCAGCACAGAGCCCGCCACCAGACTCGAACCCACGAACTGTGAGATCATGACCTGAGCGGAAGTCGGATGCTTAACCTACTGAGCCACCCAGGACGCCCCAGGAGATGGTTTATTAAATACACTACAAGCGAGCGGTGGGCAAGACAGTGGAGGAGAGGCTGTCGGCAACGAGGCAGTGGGTGGAGGCGGTTTTTAAAGAGAGAAGGTGAGGAGGTCTGCGGACGTATGGAATTCTTCCTTTGTTGGTAACTGAGACTGGGTGATAAAAAATATTTCAACATCTGCACTGTGGTTTCTCGGATCGCCTGCTGTGAGGGAAGCTGGAAATCGTGGCTTGAGAAAGTTCGAGTATGCCATGGAAAGGTTCTGGTGGAGACAGAGGGGGATGGAGGCCTCCTGCTAACAGCCAGGACCAGCTTCCCACTACTGTGGCTGAGCCCTCTTGCCAGGAGATTCTGCAGCCCTAGCTAAGCTTTCCAGTGACTGCAACCTCAAAAGGGATCCCAAGCCAGAAAAGTCCAACCAAGCCGCTCCCAGATTCCAGGTCCCCAGAAACCCAGAGGAAATCAGTGCCTGGTGTTGTTTTAAGTCATTGTATTTTGGGGTGACACAGCAACGGATAACTGATAAACACATTTATAAAGCTGTTTGGGATCCTCAATTTTTAAAAAAGAAAATAGGGGCCTGAAACCAAACCAAACCAATTTCAGAACTGCGAACATAGCTTATCCTGTCTGACAAATAAAACCAGTGAAATTGCCTTCCCTTTCAAACCCACCCAGTGGCTTTCCCTGTTTGCTCCTCTGGCAAAACGTCCCTGTGTCTTTTTTTTTAAATTTGTGTGTGTGTGGGTGCCTGGGTGGCTCAGTCAGCTAAGTGTCCGACTTTGGCTCAGGTCATGATCTCACAGTTCGTGGGTTCGAGCCCCACGTCGGGCTCTGTGCTGACAGTCAGCTCAGAGCCTAGAGCCTGCTTCGGATTCTTTGTCTCCCTCTCTGACCCTCCTCTGCTCACACTGCCTCTCTCTCTATCTCAGAAATAAATAAAACATTAAAAAAAATAAATGTGTGTGTGTGTGTGAGAGAGAGAGACTGAGCATGAGCGGGGTTGGGGTGGGGTGGGAGAGACAGAATTCGAAGCAGGATCCAGGCCCCAAGCTGTCATCACAGAAGCTGACGCAGGGCTTGAACTTGTGTATTACAAGATCATTCCCTAAGCCAAAGTGAGCCATGGCCTGCTTAACTGACTGAGCCACCCAGGCGCCCTCAAACTTCCCTGTGTCTTGAATGAGCCAAACTTGTGGCTGCCTTAGGGCCTTTGCACTAACAGTTCCATTTCCCACCTCTTCTCTTTCCTTTTAGGCATCAGATGGAATCTCACTTTTTCATATGGGACTGCAGAGAGCACCTGACCCAAGAAGCAGCTTCATTTCTTGCCAGTGTGTGCCACTTGGGCTTATTTTCTTCACAGCACTTACCACTATCAGAAAGTATCTTACTTGTTTACCATGTGTTGTCTGTATTTCCCCAGCTAGAAAGTGAGATGATAAGAAAAGGGACCTTTTCTGTTTCACTCACTGCTATATGCCCAAAATAAAAAACCTGGTGAGTGTTTACTAAATATTTGTTGAATGAATGAATGACTGAATCTCTCTGATCTTCAGTTTTTTCATTTCTAAAAGGAAGATAATATTATCCAACAGAAAATGGGGTTTTAATTTTTTAAAGTGTATTATTTTGAGAGAGAGAGAGAAAGCATGCGCACGTGAGCAGAGAAGGGACAGAGAGACGGAGATAGAGAATCCCAAGCAGGCTCCGGGCTGTCAGAGCAGAGCCTGACACAGGGCTCGATCCCACAGACTGTGGGATCATGACCTGAGCCCAAATCAAGAGCCCGACTGAGCCACCCAGCTGCCCCAAAAGTGAGGTTTTAAATATTAAATATGTATTTAGCACAAAGCCAGTGACCAGAAAAAGGTATCCTTTCCTATTTGGCAGAAAATATTTTTAGATAATACTTCAAAATTTTATTTCTCAGCATTTTTCTTGATTCTTGAAGGAAAGTGCTTAAAATTTAAAAAAAAATCAGCTCATTATCATAGAACAAGGACTTCCCAATATCTAAAACACTTGTACATATAGATATAGAAAAGACCAACCACTCAATTGAAAATGGGTAAGGGAATATTCATAGGAAAAGAAATACAAAGAGCATTCAAATATGCTCAACCTCACTTAAAATAAGGGAAATGCAAATCAAATCTACACTGAAATGCCACTTTTCACTTAACAGACTGGCAAAGATCAATTTTGCTAGATAGTGCCAAACTACCTTACATCGGGGTTGTACCAGCCTCCTACATGAAGCAGCTTGGCACTACCTAGCAAAATTACAAATGTAATCTTTCCACCCGGCAATCTCATTTTTAGGAGTGACTCTACAGATGTACATACTCATACATATGTGCTATGGCTTATGTAATATCTACTGCAGCACTGCAGTATCTACCAGTTATATGGTGTTTATCAGAGAAATGCCTATAAAATAATGGCACAGAAAAGGGATGCAGATATATTTATTTAGTTACTCTATTTTATAACTACATAGGCAGCGCTTACTATGATATTCAAAGTGCTTTAAACTTTATTTACTTTGAGAGAGAGAGAACGTGCAAGCACAGGCAGGGAAGAGGAAGAGATAGAGGGAGAGAGAGAATCTCAAGCAGGCTCCTACTGTATGATGGGGCCAATCCTGGGAACTGTGAGATCATGAACTAAGCAGAAACCAAGAATCTGACACTCAACCCAGGGGCCCCCAAGTGCTTTAAAAATAATAATTACTTTGATCCTCCTAAAAACCTGGTGAGGTGAGCAGTTAACAATGTCCATTTCGTACATGGGAACACTGAGGTTACAACTTGCTTGAGGTCACACAGTCAGAAACTTTTAGGGCTGGGATTTGGACCCAGGCAGTCTGACTACAGGGGCCATGCTCTGTGCTGCCGCTCAATGGAGGGCAACATGGAGAAAGAAAACTGATACCACAATATTAAAATCTGATAAAACAGATCTTTTTTTTAATGTTTAATGTTTATTTTTGCGAGAGAGAGAGAGAGAGAGAGAACAAGCAGGGGAGGGTTAGAGAGAGAGGGAGGCACAGAATCTGAAGCAGGCTCCAGGCTCTGAGCTGTCAGCACAGAGCCCGACGCGGGGCTTGAACCCACGAACCGTGAGATCATGACCTAAGCGAAAGTCGGACGCTTAACCGACTAAGCCACCCAGGCGCCCCCCTGAATTTATTTTTTAGCTAAAAGAATAAACACAAGTAAGCTTTACTAATCTGTCATAACTAGACTGACACTGGTGGCCTTCCCAGGGTCTCTCTTGTCACACCCCTTGGGTTGGGTTATCGGGGGCAGGAGGAGTGGAAGCTTCATATTTGGATGGGTATGGTATGGTTTCTGTCAGCTCTGTAGTGTGTTTGTGTGTTAGTACTTTATATAGTTTACATACGACCAGAGAGATGGGTTTACAGATTATGCTATCTGGATTTGATTTTCCTAACCCTCCAAAGTGGGTTTACAAAATTTGTTCAAAGAAGCAAGATTTAGATTACTCACAAGTGAACGCTCCAAGTACAAACATTCAGGTTCAATGAAAATCCAACCAGTATTGAGACGGTGGCAGCTGGCCAACAAGTGAAAAAAAAAAATCACTGAAGTTCAAGAGAAATTCTTGACTGTAATGAATCCTTGACACCACTGGACTGTATCACTTAAAAATGGTTAAGGTGGTAAATTTTATGTTAGGTATATTTTGCCACAATTACAAAGAAAAAAAGAAGTGGGCTAAGTAATGAAGCATATGCAAACTTATTTTGACTAAGGATTTTTATAATCTGTAGGATATTTGTAATACGTTATTTACTTCATTTTTTTTTTTTTAATTTTAAAGTAATCTCTATTCCCAATGTGGGGCTAGAACTCATGACTCAGATCAAGAGTTGCACGTTCTATGGACTGGGCCAGTCAGGCGCCCCTTACTTCACTTTTCAATCCCCCCCCTTTTGTATGTCTTATGTCTCTTTTTATTTATTTTTGAGCTGGAGAGAGACAGAGCATGAGCAGAGGAGGGGCAGAGAGAAAGGTAGACACAGAATCCAAAACAGGCTCCAGGCTCTGAGCTGTCAGCACAGAACCCAAAGCAGGGCCTGAACCCACGAACCACGAGATCATGACCCGAGCCAAAGCCAGATGCTCAACCGAGGGAGCTACCTCAGTGCCCCATGTCTTATGTCTTATATGTCTTATTATGGACACACTCATTTGTTATAGTGGCTCACATATGTAATTCACAAATACACATTCGTACATTAGAAATGCATGGTGAAATATTTTTACTGCCAAGAGTATGTGGCAAAAATATTTTTGATGCTTACTGGCCTACTGAAACTTTCCCATAAACATACAAAGAGACATAGAAGATGTGAATTGATGCACTGTTTGCAAAACTGGGAAATGATCTAAATGCCCGTCACCAAAGGAATGGACTAATGAGACATATTCAAGCAGTGGAATACTATGCAGTTGTCTAAATGAACAGACAAGAGCTGTATGTACAACACAGGTAAAGCTTTTAAAGATTTTATTTTTAAGTTATCTCAACATCCAACGTGGGGCTGTGAGGTGGGGCTGAACTCACAGCATTGAGATCAAGAGTCACATGCTCCACCAATGGAGTCAGCCAGGTGCCCCAACATGCATAAATATTTCAAATAATTTTATGTGAAAAAAAGCATACCACAGAATGAAAAATCCAACATACAAGTGACATTCTGTTTATGGATAGTATGTATGGATACAAACATACATCCATACTGTGTAATATATACTATGTTTCAAAACATTCAAGAGGAAGATAAACACCAAATTCAATAATAGTGGTTACCTCTGGGGATGAAGGGAAGAAAAGGAGATTGGAGGCAGCATTCAAGCAGGTTTTTTTTTTTTTTAATGTTTATTTATTTTGAGAGAGGGAGAGCATGCGCATGAGCAAGCTGGGGAGGGGCAGATGGAGAGAATCCCAAATAGGCTCCAAGGTCAGTGTGGAGTCCCCAGTGTGGAACCGGATGCAGGGCTGGATCCCATGACTGTGAGACCGAGACCTAAGACGATATCAAGAGTGGGACACTCAACCAATCCACCCAGGCACCCCTATTTTAAAAACAAATGCAAGGTAAATAAATATAACAAATAGCTCATAATTTTAAAATAAGATGGGTATTTTTTTAGTATTTGAAATTAAAAAAAATTTTTTTAATTTCTGAGAGAGAGAGAGAGACAGTGTAAGCAGGGGAGGGTCAGAAAGCAAGAGGGAGACACAGAATCCAAAACAGGCTCCAGGCTCTGGGCTGGCTGTCACAAAGCCCGACGCAGGGCTCGAACTCACGAACTGCGAGATCATGACCTGAGCCGAAGTCGGACGCTCAACCGAGCCACCCAGGCGCCCCTAAAACAAGATGTTTTGAAACTAATCTCCGGGAGTCCTCCTCCAGCAACAGCTATCCTTCCACACCTGGAGTATGTTTCCAGAGCTATTTTATGCATCTGCAAGGATACATATGTGTACATATTCTCCCTACCCCACCTTCTTTTTAACACATATGGAAGCAAACATCATATACTGTCCTGAGCCTCACTTTTTTCTTTAACAACATATCTTGAGTTTTGTTACCTATCAGTACATAAAGAGCTTCCTCCATTTTTACAGTCCTCCAGTCCTGCCTTTCGTAGCTTGAGCCAGTCTCCCACTTACAGAATGGAGACTATTTCTGTCCTTTCACTACAATAAGTATCACTGTAATGAATGTCCCTAAAAATATGTCAGTGTGCACACATGTGCATATTATAAGTTCCTGGAAGGAGAAATGCAGGGTCTTTTCAAGTTGCCCTCCAACAAGATTGTACCGATTTACTTCCCACTCCAACATTTTCCAGTGCCTGCTACCCAATCACAGTTCAACACAGCATATTATCAGACTTTTAGTAAAGACTTCTTTTTGAGACAGAGAGCGCACGGACGTGAGTGGGGGAAGGGCAGAGGGAGAGAGAATGTCAAGCAGGCTCCACACTCAGAGGGGAGCATGACGTGGGATGGTCCCATGACCTTGGGATCATGACCGGAGCAGAACTCGAGTCAGGTGCTTAACCCAGGACTGAGCCATCCAGCTGCCCCAGCCCCAAGACTTTTGGATCTGAGAGGCAAACGTGGTTTCTCACTGCCAAATCTAATCTGCATATCTAATCTGCCAAATCTAATCTGCATCAGCATTTTTAAAAAAAAATTTTTTAATGTTTTATTTCTGAGAAAGAGAGAGACAGACACACACACACACAGCATGAGCAGGGGAGGGTCAGAGAGAGAGGGAGACACAGAAACTGAAACAGGCTCCAGGCTCTGAGCTAGCAGTCAGCACAGAGCCCGATGTTGGTTGGGCTTGATCCCTCGAACCATGAGATCATGACCTGAGCCGAAGTCGGAAGCTTAACCGACTGAGCCACCCAGGCGGCCCTGCATCAGCATCTTTTTATAGTGAAAATGGTTGTATTGATTTTTCCAATAAGCTGTCATGTGTCCATTTGTATATTTTTTAACTATGAACAAGTACTTTTGTAATAACATAGCCAATAAGGATTTTTTTTAATTTTTTAATGCAGGGTCTGAGCGGCCTTCCCTGTTTTGTGATAAGCCCATGATGCCTTCAAAAACCTTCGTGCATAGTACCAATACGAGTTTCCTGATTTCAATATTGTACTAATAATTATGTAGTACCATTGGGGGAACGTGGAAGAAGGTGCACAAGTTTCTATGTACTATTTTTGCAACTTCTCAGGAGTCTGCAATTACTTGAAAATAAAAAGTTAAAAAAAAAAAAAGCTAAAAAAATCTCCTGGTACTTTTCTGGTTGGGGCGCTCTGTACTGACCTCACACTATGATCCTTGAGTCACAATGGCTCCCAAGTTGGCCAACTGACAAGCGCTACCTGCAAGATAGCCCCTGGGTTAGAAGGTGTATCTGAGGGAGCACTCAACTGGCTTAGTTGGTGGAGCATGTGACTCTTGATCTTGGGGTTGTAAGTCTGAGCCCCATGTTGGATGCAGAGATTACTTAAAATCTTAAAAAAAAAAAAAAAAAAAAGTGTATCTGAGGACTGAAACGGGCAAGTCTTTGGGGGCTGACTCTGGCTTTTGACTCCACTACTGTCACATTCTAACTCAGCACACAGAGGTCATGGAGATAATATTCACACTATCTTATATTTCCCAGCTCTACAGTGTTCCATTCATTTATATTATCTCAACGATAATAAGGGGAACCCACAGAAGCTTGCCTTTCTTTGTGCTGTCACTCCCTGAATCTCTTCTATCTGAACTGTGTTGCTCAAGCTATCCATAAATCTCTGGAGGTTCCTCACAAACTTTTGTACACAGTTCCCTACGTCGGAGTCAGCTCTCTTTCTCTGCTCATCTTTTTGCCTAAAGAACTGTTATTCATGGGGCATCTGGATGGCTTAGTCGGCTAAGCATCTGACTTCGGTTCAGGTCATGATCTCACGGTTTGTGGGTTTGAGCCCCGCCCCTTGTCAGGCTCTGTGCTGACAGCTCAGAGCCTGGAGCCTACTTCGGATTCTGTGTCTCTCTCTCTCTATCTGCCCCTCTCCTGCTCGCGTGCTGTATCCTATCTCTCAAAAATAAATAAAACGTTAAAAAAATCTATAAAAAATAAAAATTTAAAAATTAAAAAAAAAGAACTTTGATTCATTCTCTCAAAAAGTGCAGGGGCGACTGGGTGACTCAGTCGGTTAAGCGTCCAACTTCGGCTCAGGTCATGATCTCACAGTTGGTGGGTTCGAGCCCCGCATGGGGCTCTGTGCTGACAGCTAGCTCAGAGCCTGGAGCTTGTCTTCGGATTCTGTGTCTCCCTCTCTCTCTGACCCTCCCCTGCCCATGCTGTCTCTATCTCTCTCTCAAAAATAAATAAAACATTTAAAAAATAAAAATAAATAAAAATAAAAAAGTGCAAGTACTATCTCCACTAGGCAGCCCCCATCTCCACAGCTTCCAACCCCACTCAACAGGAACTTAATCTTCTACGCACGCTACTACAACCTCATTGGACAAAGCTCCATTAAAACGTTTATTTCACTATACTGTCATTAAACATGCCTGTTCCCACCAGACTGAAGATCCTTTGAGAGCAGAGATTTTGTGATGTTCATCTTTGTACTTTCAGTGCTAGCAGCAATGCATGTTGTAGATAATATTCAGTAAATGAGTCAGGCCAATGACCTACCAGCCTCTCTGCAGTTCAGGAAAAGCCAACCCAGGTTCTTGGGTAATTCATTTCAGCCCAGAGCCAGGTGTTTTGCAGACTCAGCGCAGGCTCTGGCAGCCGTGCAGAAGCCCTTGCCTCTAGTTAGGCTTCCTGTAGTTTCGGGACTCTGTGCCTCAGTTTCCTTACCTTTAGTACAGGGACATTAAAAGTATCTCTTCACAGAGTTGTTGAGGGGATTACAAGCAATAATGCACCAAAAGCTCTTAGCACAGTGCCTGGCAAAGAGTAAAGAAGTCTCTTCGAAGATAATGCATTTAAGTGTTGAATGAATGAGTCAAAAATGACTTGAGGTTGCCTGATCATGTATTGGGCACCTACTGCATCCGGTACTACGTTAAGAGCAGCAAGCTAAGTGCAGAGAAGCACCTGCAGCACACTGGACGGGTCTCAACACAGACTGCAGGGAACCACGGAAGGTTTCCTGGGGCTTGAGTTTTGACACCGGAGGAGCTTGGAAAGGCAAAGGTGGTGCCAGCTGACAGTGACGGTGGGTACTCCGAACAGAGTCAGCAGGTTCCCTCTTGAAAGCTGTGTGGGAACGGGGGCTTAGAATCTACCGAGGGCGCGCGGAAGGGCAGCTCGGTGAGATGCACCTAAGCGCTGGAATCGAAACTGGGTCCCCGCCCTCTACAGTTAGCAGCCGCGTGACTTTGGCCAAGTTACCGAACCTCTCAGAACTTCCCCAACTGTAAAGAAAGAGTCTGTTAAGGATACTCACCTGCCAGGGTTCCGGAGCGATGACGTAACCGTGCGTATGCCAACAGACGCTCTATTCAGAAGGAGCAAATGCCGGAGCCGGTGACTACCGGGCGATTGGCTCTACGCCGGACGAGCCGGGGAGTGGGTTACCCCTCGGAGCATGCGCAGTGGGCCCGCGGCGCGGTCCGTCAGGCACTGCGGTAGGCGCCCTGGAGGCTGGCAGGACCCTGACCCCAAGATGGCGGCGCCCAGCGAAGTGGCCGCGGCTGCCTCCGGCGAGGGTGATGGTGGGGGCAGCGGCTTTGGGTCGTGGCTGGACGGACGGCTGGAGGCGCTGGGAGTGGACCGAGCCGTTTACGGCGCCTACATCCTGGGTGTCCTGCAGGAGGAGGAGGAAGAGGAGAGGCTGGACGCCCTGCAGGGTATCCTCTCTGCTTTCTTGGTGAGAAGCCCGGACACGTTCCTTTAGCTTCCTGGCGGCCCCTGTCAGTACTTCGTACCCCCTTTCCCATACCTTGTGTCCCAGAGGATTAGTGGTCTCACCTGGGAGAGGAATATTCTGAGCTCTGGGCCGCGGGGGAAGAGGGTTGCTCATCAACCAGGATTTGGGGAAGCCAGGGGGTTACAGGTGCATAGAGAAGAGTGTCTTTTATTCCTGGGGACACGGGCCTCTTGGGTGCCTGTGGGTGAGCTGGGTGAATATTCTTCCGAATGCACTGAAATGCCTACATGAGAGTTTTAGCATAGACGCCTAACGACCAATTTCATTCTCATCCATTGACGGTGTTCAAAGAGAAGAGCAAAGTGCTCTGGGTTGTATGTGCTCTTTAAGTGACAGTGCCCAGTGCTACCCCATGACAAAAGCCTGCAGGTAGTACCCTCTTGGTTCTTGTTCTGGAGGCAGGAATAAAGAAAAGGTAAGCAGGTAAGAAGTCTAGGTATAGGTGTAGGCCTAGGCCGGACTGAAGCAAATACTGTGCTTGATCTTTTACAGTATTTAGAAATGCAGTAACCATCCTTGTCTGCTGGCGGAGGTGGGAAATAAGGTCAGAGTTTTATCGTTCCAATTTTTAGTCTGTGTGCTGCCAAACCGAGCATTAAGGTCAGAGTTTTAAAAGGGAGAGAGAAACTTGGCAGGTTCAAGAATCAGAAATGTGTACTTTAATCTGCGTTTAAGGAGTAAATCACCGGATAGTCCACTTTTCCACCCTGACCGTTCTGCTGCCTTCATCTCCACTTAAACTTACTTGGTGGAACCGCAGTTCAATGATTGGGCGTATGGTTGAAATACAATACTAGTGCAGCTGTCCCAGGGCCTCCTGGCAAGGTCCCCTTTTTAGTCCCAGAGTCTGCTCTGGTGAGACTGACCTATAAATGGGAAAGCCTTAACACAGCTTGTGATGCATCTCATAAGTTCGGTGGAGATAAAACACTATGTAGTAAATTCTTCTCCTGGACCCTGACCTAGCAGGTTGCTGGGGGGTCGCAGGGGGGAAGAATATAAGGCAAGCAGTTTAAGTTAGTTTTTATTTCCAGTTGGGAAGTTTCTAAAGACTCCAGGAAAAGAGGTTGAAGTACCTTAGATACTCATTGGTACTAGCTCCTTGACCTCTTCTATTCATGGTGTCATTATTTGGAACTGCATGTCTGCTGATAAAGGCCGGCATGAATTTACCTTAGACAATTAGCAGCCTCTTGGTGGAAGAGAGAAAAATTATGAAGAAACGTGTTTGGTTCTTTATATCTGCTGCTTATTTACATAAACTGCAGAAGACAGGCTCATTTTTTTTAAAGGGCTCCATATTTAAAATAAATTTTTTTTACATTTATTTATTTTTGAAAGACAGAGCAGAAGTTGGAGAGGGGCAGAAAGAGAAGGAGAAAGAGAATCCAATGCAGGTTCTGAGCTGTCGGCACAGAGCCCCATGTGGGGCTCGAACTCACAAACTCAGGTGAGATCATGACCTGAGCCGAAGTTGGATGCTTAACCAACTGAGCCACCCAGGCGCCCCAAGACACACTCATTTTTAAGGGTGGGTTCTCACTCTCTGCCTGATTCACACACCATTCTTCATTCTCTCTTGGTTTTCCCAAGCCTCTTATAAAGGAAATGACTTGGGGAAGAATTGGCCAGGAATTCTATGGTGAGGCAGGGGTCCTGTTCATGAAATAACCTAGAAGGAACTTTAAAGAGCAGCAAAGCCAATGAATATGAAAACACATAATTCAAGGTGCTGCTTGCTTTTTGTCAGGCTGTATATAAAAGCCCCTGATTATTGTATCAAATCCCTTTCTAGGAAAGACAAAAGACATAGCTAAATCAGTCACCAGATTGGGCTCAGATTCAATGTTAGGAATTAAGAAGTTTGTCAGCAGCAAATGGAGTTAAGATTCAAGGACGGTGTCTATTGTCAGGAGCAAGTAGCAGTTACTAATAAAAGCTTTCTGTTATCCTTTTTAAAATTCTTTCTGATAGCTTTTATATTGATTGATTGATTCATCGAGTTTTTATTGATGGATTAGTCTCTGCCAGGCATTGCCCTAAGTGCTGGGGGTACCTCAGGGAACAAAACAGAAAACCCTGTCACTTCTTATGAGGTGACATTCTAGCAGGGAAAAAAAATCAGTAAATTATATAGGATGCTAGAAAATCCTAAGTGCTGGGAAAAAAAGGAACATTGTAAGGGGATCAGAAGTGGAGTGGAAGGGTGAGTTGTAGTTTTAGGTAGGATTATTACGTTGATGGGGGCATTACATTTTACGGCAGCTGTTTCTATACCAGCCTTCTAAATTGTCAGTGTCTTGTGACCAGGGACCATTTCTCATTCATTTCTTATCACTCATCTTCGTGCCTTCAACATGGCAGGCACTGTCTGGATAAATAAATGAACAAATTTATGAATGAACTACTTTGGTCCCGGTGAAGCCTGGGAACATGAACCACCTTGTCCTCCAAAAGCATCTTTTCTCTTTTGCTTCTCTACTCCTTTTCCTCCTCCCCCCACCCCCTTTGCTTTTCCTGCTGGGGTCCCGTGAACTAAAGAAACTGTGGACCAAAGAAGTTCTGTATGTTTGGCGTGAGTGCCAAAAAGGATGCAGGGTAGAGGATGTAATCCTTTGTTGGGTACAAAGGAAGGAAATCCAAACTAGTGTCGCCTGCCTGGCTTATTCCGTAGAGCGTGTTGTCTCTTGGTCTCAGGGTTGTGAGTTTGAGCCCCATGTTTGGGCATAGAGATTACTTTTTTTTTTTTCCCCGTAGGAGAGAGAGAGAGAGAGTGTGAGCAGGGGAGGGTCAGAGAGAGAGGGAGACACAGACTCTGAAATAGGCTCCAGGCTCTGAGCTGGCGGTCAGCACAGAGCCCGACGCGGGGCTCGAACCCACGAACCGCGAGATCATGACCTAAGCGAAAGTCAGACGCTTAACCGACTAAGCCACCCAGGCGCCCCGAGATTACTTTTAAAAAACAGTAAAATCTTTAAAAAAGGTTGTGTTCTGTCTCTCTTCGCTTTCTTTGAGAGATGGTATAATGGTTGAGAACATGGGCTCAGAGCTAGACTGCTTGGGTTCAGATCCTTTTTAATCCACTTATTAATGACCTTGGGGAAGTTCCTTAACCTCTGTGCCTTGGTTTCCACATCCGTAAACTGAGAATGGTACTTACATCTTGGGATTGTTTTAAGAATTAAGAGTTCTTATGTGAAGTACTTAGAACAGGGCACATGCAAGTACTTAGTAAATGTGAACTCTGACAACTCATTTTGAAAAATAGAACGTGAAAATGGTGAAGCGGCCATAATGAGAATGGAGGGAAATACTTATATCTCTTGAAATGCCTATTCTTTTCCAAGCATAGAATATCCCCAAGCAAGAGTAGGGACTTTATACACATTCTCATTCATCCTTCCTAAAATCCTGGGAAGATGTGAAGCTTGGAAAGTTAAGAATCTTGTTCATTGGCCTGAGTTTGACTTTAAGTATGTCTAACACCAAAGCCAACATCCTTTTTCTTATATCGTGGTAAGGAAGATTGATTGGCATGCACGATATGTGTGCTTGTGTAAAATGAGCAAAGGGATGGTTGGATAAGAGACCATCTACTCATTTATCACCTAAGGAGGTGGAGTCAGCAAGGTCACGGATATGTTCCAGCATGAAAGTTGATGAACCTTGGAGAAGGTACAGAGTTGAGTGTAGCAGCCACGAAAGACTTCACAGAGGTCAGTTTTGATTCAGGCAACAGGTGTTTGCTCCAAAAGCATGAGGAAGACTGTCCTGAACTATTGGGAATCCTTTCCCCTGGCGCTTGGCAGGATGCAGTGGGTGCTCTTGACCTAGCAGGTATGGATTCTGGGACTCAGACACAAGATTACTTCTGTGTCCAGAGCCTCGGAGCAGAAACATACTATTTGTTCTGTGGCGCCCTCCCCCCCTCCCCAGAACCTCCCTGTGACCTCTCATCGCCAGCAGGGCAAGCCGTGCCCTGTGCATGGACTTTGTTCAGGCCGAGGACCCTCAGAAAATTAATTGGTCTACTTCTCCAACTAGGAAGAAGATTCTCTTCTTAACATCTGCAAGGAGATTGTGGAACGATGGTCGGAAAGTCAGAACGTTGTCACCAAAGTGAAAAAAGAAGGTAGAGTTGGGAGTTTGTCTAAACTGCGGCACCTTTTCCAACGGCCTTTACCATAGAGCTGTCAGTGAGAGAATTTTGAGTTTTCTCCATTTTCTAGTCCTTTTGCCCAAGATAATTTAAATTGGCAAACACCCGGCAGCTTACTGGAACTTTTTAACTGGACGTTGGTTTCCTTTTCTTTTTTTACAGTTTTCCACCCCATCTGACCACAACCCCCTGCATTGTGGCTTCTGCTTTCTTCCTTTTCATCCTCTTTCTATTGCCCCTGGTAGATTTTCACGGCAAGTGTGGGGCCAGCTATATTTTCCCCACCTCCTACCTTTTCGGTATTCTCATTTCATAACAATTGTGATTGATGTTTTGCTTCATTTTGCTAAATTTGTCACCCCTTAAAATGAAAGAGAAGTAGGTTAATACACTCACTATTACAATGACAGATTAACTGTCAGAAAAAACTGAGATCCTAAAAGCCAAATTTGAATCTATTCTAAACTATCTGCACATCGGTTCTCAGTCTTGGTTGTATGTTAGAATCACTTGATATACTTTTTTTTTTTTTTAATGTTTTATTTATTTCTAGGAGAGAGAGAGAGACAGTGTGAGCAGGGGAGGGTCAGAGAGAGAGGGAGTCACAGACTCTGAAATAGGCTCCAGGCTCTGAGCTGGCAGTCAGCACAGAGCCCGACGCGGGGCTTGAACCCACGAACCGCGAGATCATGACCTAAGCAAAAGTCGGACGCTTAACCGACTAAGCCACCCAGGCGCCCCTCACTTGATATACTTTAAAAAGCACCAGTGTTAGGGCCATACCATGGACTAGTTCTAGAAACATCTTTGAGGTTGGGGCTCAGGTATTGGCACTTTTAAAAAGCTGCGCCAGATGATTCTAATGTGGGTCCAGGCATAAAAACCACTACTGGACACCACTGCCTCCTTTCTTTGAGAATGGATAGCTTAGTTGATTTTGTTGTAAAATAATCTATGGCGTTGCCTGGGTGGCTCAGTCAGTTGAGTGTCCAACTTCAGCTCAGGTCATGATCTTGCGGTTCGAGAGTTCCAGCCCACCTGGGGCTTGCTGCTGTCAGCACAGAGCCTGTTTCAGATCCTTTGTCCCTCCCTCTGCCCCTGCCCTGCTCATGCACGCTCTCTCTCTCTCTCTCTCAAAAGAAAACAAACATTAAAAAAATTACAAATTTCACCTGGCATCATCATCACTACAAAAAGGACCAGCATAAGTTGATTCTAGATTCCTTCTTAGATTTCTGGGTTGAGAGAAAGTTGCATGTTTGAAGCTAAATTTTCTATGGTTCTAATGTAGTGCTTTTCAACTTTTTTTTTTTTTAACGTGTATTTATTTTTGAGAGAGAGCATGTGAGCAAGGGGAGGGGCAGAGAGACAGACACAGGATCCGAAGCAGGTTCTGCGCAGTCAGCGCAGAGTCCAGTGTGGGGCTTGAACTCCACTACTGTGAGATCAGGATTAACCGACTGAGCCACCCAGGCGCCCTGACTTTTCTTTTTTTTTTTTTTAAAAGCAGCAAAATTTCAATTTATAAAACAGGTTGAAAGCAGGGCCACTCTGATTGAAGACAGATACCCGACCTAAAGCCTAGCCTGCGTGGCCTTTCCTTTCTCCTGGGCCCCTGAGGCACCTCCTTTAGCCCCAGGGCCCTAAAGAATCAGCAGATGCGTTGCCTTTTCCTGCAGGCACTGCCTGGGTGGACTCCTCCAGGTGGTTCGGTGCGCTTGTTTTCTCTCACATACAGCCTTGTCCCTCCCTTCCCTTGCTCTGCCCCTCCCCCTCCCAGATGAGGTACAGGCCATTGCCACCCTGATTGAGAAGCAGGCACAGATTGTGGTGAAGCCCAGGATGGTGTCGGAAGAGGAGAAGCAGAGAAAGGCTGCCCTCCTGGCCCAGTATGCTGACGTGACAGATGAAGAAGAATATCCTTTTTGGAGTCTTGGGACCATTCCCTGAGTCTCAAGTCAGAAATGTTTGCTCACTCGCACTGAGCACTGGGAAGTTGCCAATCTCCCCCCTCAGTTTGATGTTACCCTCTAAAATGGCATTGATCTCTGGCCCTTTGTGGCAGTGAGAAGTGATATTGGGATAGTTGGAAACTTCAGTGTGGAAGAAATGATGCCTTAATAATGGGCCATTTATATTGTGTTTCCAGAAACTAAGGTGCAGCTCTACATTTGTATTTGTGTAATACCTTTCTGCCTAGTGCAGTGGCATATGTATAACCCGTCTTCATATCCGTTTCCCAGTTGATGAAGAAACAGAGACAGCAAGAGATGAATGTGTGATCAGAGACACGCATAGATTTAGTGGCAAAACCAGGACTAGAAAACAGATCATTTTGGATGGATTCCCAAATTTGGGGCAGTTTCATTTGAATCTTGATTATGTTTTTAATATTGCATTTAATATTGTATTTAATAATGGAAAGTGAGACCGAATCCCCGACCAGCACAGAAGCGATCTGGAACTTGGGCATTGTGTCAAAGGCAGTTGCCCTTGACAGGGACAGGCTTGGTTCCCTTTAAGTGTGAAATTGTTTAGGAGATGCTTAACTTCCGGGGCCTGCTTCGCTGGGGCGTGTGGTGCCTTATGCAGTGCACATCATACCGGAAACGCTAGTTGTCTCATCACGAGCTTAGGAAATAACTCTCAAGCTCTTTTGGGCCAGCCTGGTCTTCTAGTTTCTCCTAATGTTTCCTCTTGCCGGGGTCAGCAGAGCTAGGGGTCCAGCGACACAGTCTTATTTCTCGGGCTAGAAAAGAATAATGTTTTCAGCAGTGGTTCCCCTGGAGAACTTGTTAAAACCCAGATTGCTGGGTCCCACTCCCCAGTTTTCTGATTTAGTAGGTCCAGTGTGGGGCTCAAGAATGTGCTTTCCTAACAAGTTTCTTGGAAGTTCTGGGAACCATGCTTTCAGAAGCACTTTTATCTTTTTTATTAAGTTTATTTTTTTATTTTGAGAGAGAGAGAGGCACGCACAAGTGGGGAGGGGCGGAGAGAAAGGGAGAGGAACAATGAGTCCCAAGCAGGCCCTGTGCTGTCTGCACAGAGCCCAGCGAGGGGGCTCAAACCAACAAACCGTGAGTTCATGACCTGAGCCAAAATCAAGAGTTGGACACTTAGCTGACTGAGCCACCCAGGTGCCCCTGAAAAGCACTGTTTTGGGAGTCATCTCAATATCCCCTGGCTTCCAGCTCGTGGGGCAGTCCACGCGGACCAGGCTAAGTTTCTTTGCAGCCTCCAGGAGATAAGGATCTTACAGTAGCTCTGAATAATCTTCCCCACGCTGAGATTTTTAAAGGCGACTCTCCTGGGTTTACCCCCGCATCCCCGACAGCGTTTTTCTTCAGCATGCTCTTCCTACCCATCACTTCGTTGAATGTTTTCTGATGTTGGGTTGGGATATGCCAGCCTTTGTTTGCCATCTGACTTTCCTTAACGTCAGTCACCGAAGCAGATGAGAAGGATGATTCAGGTGCCACCACAATGAACATTGGTTCTGATAAATGTATCCTTCTCTGTGTCCATCCCCAAGTGTTTCTCCATTGAGTACTCTTAAGGAACAGCTTTTATGTTGCTGTCATTGCTGGGGCCTCCTTTTTACCAGCAGGAATTTATGTCAGGCCAGCGTGTGAGCCTCGTTTCCCAGACAGCCATAAATGGTCAATCTTAACAACTTTTCCCTGAAGAAAACATGTTACCCTGTACTGTGAAGGGAGGAAGGATTTGTTAACTTATGAATTTCTAAGGGAAAATAAGAATCAGTACTCGCTGTGTAGAGCACTGGGGTTCCCAGTGATGGAAGCAACTAAAATAACAACATTAAAATGTGACTTTGTCCTCAAAGACTTTCTAATTTGTCAGAAAGAGGACTCTAACAGTGAATACTTTTGAGCTAAAACTATGGATAAGTGGAAACAAGTGCTGAGGAAAGTCCCAACAGAATCACTTATGAGAAGCTTCTACCTTTAGAATCCACTTTTTTTGTTTGTTTGCTTGTTCTAAGAACCCACCTTCTTAAAGATGAGAAGTATGGTGGATTATCACAGATGAAGGAGACGTATTTTAAAGCACTGAAGCAATGAAAGTTATGTTTTAAGTTATGGTTTGGTAGTAACAGTTAATTTCGTTCTTTTTTTAAGTTTTGTTTTTTGTTTTTTTAGTAATCTCTACACTCAGCGTGGGGTTTGAACCCACAACCCTGAGATCAGGAGTCATGCGGTCTTCCTTCCGACTGAGCCAGCTAGCCACCCCCATGTTGTTTTTAAAGTCCTAAGAAATGAGGGATAAAATTTTTGGCTAGGTATTTTCTAACTGGTTAAACTTATTTTGTATCGAGGCACCTGGGTGGCTTAGTCGGTTGGGCGTCCAGCTTCAGCTCAGGTCATGATCTCACGGTTCGTGGGTTCAAGCTCCGTGTCGGGCTGTGTGCTGACAGCTAGCTCAGAGCCTGGAGCCTGCTTCGGATTCTGTGTCTCCCTCTGTTTCTGGCCCTCCCCTGCTCATGCTAGCTCTCTCTGTCTCTCTCAGAAATAAATAAGACATTAAAAAAAGGAAAATTTGAAAACAAAAAAACCTAATTTTGTATCTTCTATAAATTCAGAGTTTGTGATTAATTAGAACATGGTTTTTTGCTTAAGCTTCAGTGGTCTAGGAAAAAAGGCATATTGATAAAGTTTAGTAAGGTTAAACAACTTTTTCAAGCATTTTTTTTCCCCAGTGTTTATTTTTGAGAGAGAGAGAGACAGAGCATGAGTCAGGAAGGAGGAGAGAGAGGGGCACAGAGTCCAATGCGGGGCTCGAACCACAAACCGCAAGATCATGATCTGAGACAAAGTCAGACGCGTAACTGACTGAGCCAGCCATTTTTAATAACGCCAAGTATGTAAAAATTTTGCCAGTTACATTAATATTCTTGTTCACTAAAACGAGCCTAGATACTTCCAACAGTATTCTGCCATGATCTGAGTACTTATTCTGGAATGAAATTTCATTTTCATAAAATATTTTAACATTCAAATTTAGAGGAGTCTGAGATTCTTATCCTGAGGATTAGTTTTAAACTTTTGTAATGGTAGTTTCAGGATTTCCCATCAGACCAAAGACAAATGATAAGGATTTTTCTTTTTAAAGATCAGGAACATGTAGAGAGTGAACAGCAAGGATAAGGAAAGAGCGGTAGTTGGGACCCGTGTGACCTGTACCCTAATCCCTTAACTCACCTGTAGCTCTGTTCCGAAACACCAACGTGGAAGATGTCCTCAATGCCCGAAAACTGGAGCGCGACTCCCTTCGGGATGAGTCCCAGAGGAAGAAGGAACAGGACCGGCTGCAGAGGGAGCGGGACAAGCTAGCCAAGCAGGAGCGCAAGGAAAAGGAAAAGAAAAGGACACAAAGAGGGGAGCGGAAGCGGTAACCCTGGTCCACTCTGTTCTTTCTCCTCGTGGACTTGAGCAAAGGGAGAACTGATGGCGCACGTGTGTATTTAAGAGAAATGAGTGGTTTCCCAAGGCATTTCCCTTCTGTTCACACGGTCAAAAGGAAAATCACAAACACTGCTCATTACAAAATGTGCCATGTCTGTGTGGTGTGGGTAATCAGATTATTGTAGTTGGTGTCTGTACCAAAGATCTGGAATGGGGGCAACTTTTATATTTTAATCCTGAGGTCCTGGCTCCTTTTGGCCACTTACGAAGTCTTCCCTCACCTAGGATCAATAACAGAAATAGAAAGCTGACAGTTTTCATCCTGAAGGAGCAGAATCATGACCACTTCTATCCTGAGCTGAAATGTGGGAGCGTAAAGTACTTTGAAAGTTATTATTCACCCCTAAATGTATTGTTTTATGGGTGAAATCGAAAACTAATGAAGAACCCTACCTGGATCCAGATATCATGTTAACATGGCAACGTCCTATGAAAAGAGGAAGAAATTATGTGGTAGATGTTCGAGATTCGAGGGGGAAAATTTTTTAAAGTTTCAGCTTATGGGAGGAGAAGTATCTTTTTAAGTGTAGATAGTCACATATTTTTCCTCATCTAGGCTGCAGTTTTGAAGAAGGATGTGTATTGGGTGGAAGGAGATCATGGTTAGCTAGATTCAGTTTTGATAATCATGAGCCCTCTTGAGCACCAGTAGAGATTTTAATCCTGATCTGCCCTAAAACATGAATATAAAGGCCTGATAATTACAGGTTGAGAGAAACTGCAGGAACTATGTGTTTAAGGAACAAACGCTGGAAATCTCTGCACGAGTGTACGTTGTGGGTGCTTAACAAATTTATTGAGTGAATGGAAAAACCAGGGGAGTCAAAAATGAGCAGGAACTCTGTTTCTACTTTGGTCACAAGCCACATTCAGTTGTAAATCAGGCCTTTCTCGGCCTCAGGCAGCGGACTGTCTAGAAGCAGCTGTCTAGAAGCGGACTGTCTAGAGGCAGCTTCCTGACATGACAGAAAGGTATTTGATACCGGAGGTTGGCAAACTAGAGCAGGCAAGCAAATTTGGCCCAGTCTGTTTTTATATAATGCAAGTCAATAACGAATATTGCATTTTTGAAGGGTTGCGAAAGAAGGAACAGGTGATTTTATGGCCCGTGAAGCCTAAAATGTTTACCGTCTGACCCTTCAGAGAAAAGTTTGCCAACCTGTTTTATACTATTAACTATGAGGTTAACAAAAATTTTTACCTTTGTGCAGAAGGTAAAAAGCATGGTTAAGGAAAAGATACGTCCCCTCTATACACTCCTATAACCGTGGCATTGCATTTTAAAATAAAGTCACCACCTTTTAAAAAAATAAACTATTTAAATCACTGATTTTCTGATTTATTCTGATTCCTTCCAGCTATCCGTGGAAATGATTGTGTGAATAGTCACTTAGGAATGTGTTGAATTTTGCTCTATATTTTATTTTGATTAGTCCAATATGCTCTTTTAGTAGTAGAACCTTTTCCTAGAATCAAATTCTCTGCCTCGGTTTTCTTTTCTGTGAGGTTAGGTATTAGATCAGAAAAATTACTTTTATATTTTTGTAAGTCAGTAAATTGGCTTTGAAGGCCTTGGAAGTACTTTGGGAGTCTTAGACCTCTATGGCAGCAGCAGTAGGCTGTGGCTACAGATATGGTGTGAAAAACCCTACTTTATTAACCCTTATTTTGGATTTTTGGTTTATTCTCATCTTGACTTTGGTCTTTGCAGCAGAGTCAGGTTATATCCATGAACCCCTGAAGGGTACTTGCTTTAGTTATGATAGTAGCCAGTTCTGTGATTCTATTATGTATCTTATAGTTAGGTATGTACTTGAACTAATGTTTAAATAGGAAAAAAGGGTCAGCTCATTAGGCTTTGAGTAAGGTTATCCATTTAATTCAGGTGCTGATAAATCCTTTATGTCTAAAATGATCAATATTGCAAAGGGCAAATTTTATTTTATTTAAAAACATTTTTTCAACGTTTTATTTCTGAGAGACAGCGTGAGCAGGGGAGGGTCAGAGAGAGAGAGACACAGAATCGAAGCAGGCTCCAGGCTCTGAGCTGTCAGCACACAGCCCGACACGGGGCTCAAACCCACAGGCCATGAGATCATGACCTGAGCCGAAGTCGGATGCAGACTGAGCCACCCAGATGCCCCTGCAAAGGGCAAATTTTAAACAACCTTATCTTTTCTGGTATGATTGACATTTTAGGCCAAAATCAGGATTTCAGTCATAATATTAATCCCCAACCCTCTAAAACTTTATAAAGTAGATTATCAAGTGGGAAGGACACTGATATAATTCAAGGTAATTTTCAACCACTTTTATATAAATTGCTTTGTCTATTAAAAGAAATGAAGTATGTCAAATTCTTTTGGATTAGAAATAATGGGAGCATCAGTTTCACTACAGATTATGTGTGATGTTAATTTTTATGTTCTCATAGACTGTAATTCAGAAGTACAGTATGTAAGAACCATCCACTAGAGAGTATTCCACAGAAGGGGATAACCAACTAATTTGAAAATCATCTGCAGGGTAATACAAAATTTCAAATAATTTTTGTTTGGTTTTTATGAATGGACTAGTGTTTCATTTCTGACCACGGTCACATAAAAACTTACCCAGAATTTTTATTTTGGTTTGCCTGGAATAGTATAAAGGCAAAGGAAAAATTTCATCTTTGAAGGAGGTGAGGTCCAGTGCAAGAATATCTGAATGGCATTGGTTTGTCTACCAATATTCTTGTTGATGAAACTTAAAACTCAGCTCCAGTTCTTATCAGTGAAATGAAATTTGATTGGTTTTCTGACCTTTGTGATACTTAAGGTTAGAAACTAATAGAGATGTAAAAAAATGAAACCTAATACTTTCAACAAAGTAATTTATTAATTTTTTCCTGAGAGACTAAATTCAGTACAATATTCAGTACAGTTTTCATAACATCCAACATGTCTTATGTCAAACTTAACCACTTTCTATGCAGTGACTGTGGTGAGTGATCTATTTTATTTGACTACCCTCAATGTAATTCATTTGGGTAGTTCTAAAGCATATCAGTGATCAAAATGTTTCTCCCTACAGTTACTCCTGCATTCTCAATCAGTTTCTTCCGCACATCATCTAAAGAAAATTTATGTGGTGTGATTACACTTTTTAATACCAGGATTTCTAAAACTAAGAAAAACACCAACATTTAAAACATCAGTGTTTCTAGTCACGGATAGTTCAATTAAATTTCATCAGTACATTATATTATAGTTTAACTCATGCTAGCAATGTTAAAACCCAAGATCTTCTGAGTCACATAATACCAACATTTCATATTAATGAATAAATTACTCGGGTTTCCTACAAAGATATTAAGTGATGAGAAACAGAAAAAGCCAAGCTTTCAAGAGCTCTTTTAAAAAAAATACAGAAGCAAACTAATGAACACAACTACAAAAAATATATACTAACCAATTACAAACTAAAGAGTAACCTTAAAAAAATACATTTTAGAACTTTGTGATACCCTCATAAAATGCTCATAAGGGTATTAAAACAATAGTCATTATTTTAGTTACTGTGCATCAAGTCTAAAAGATCCAGATAAAGGCAATGTTTTGTTTTGATTCAATTTAAATACTTTAAAACTGGAAATATTTAATAATTGATAGTATAATTAAATTTTAAGGAATATACACAAATGATTTGAACAGGTTTTATATTCAGTAACTTGCATGGTTTTTACACTGGCACTTTTATCACTAATTTAGGAGAATCAGATGCATTTCCCTCCATATACTTAGGCACTAAGATTTCAAATTTATAAATATGGTAGTATTTGTAAATATTAAATTTTTACATGAATATTGGGTTCATTCTTGTTTTCCTTTGTTTCCTAGGTATTATCCAGTTTTGTAAGGAAAACACTTTTATATCACAATCAAAACTTGGTTACTAGACTGTAGCCATAAATGGGTTATAGTCACTTAGATTCATTATTTGGAATTCTACTTACTAAGGCAGACCTAAATTAAACTTATCTTCTAGAACAGTTTCACATTTGCATTTACCTGCAGTGCAGAATTGGCTTAAGCAATATTTTAGCTGTTAGGAAATATTTAAACTTGTTATCTTTGACTACTTGGAACTCCCAGAGTAGTCAGCTTTCTCTTTGAGTTCACTTTAAACTATTACATCTGATTCATTCCAAATAGATTTTTAAATAGAAGTTAGACTTCATTAAGGTATTAACTTTAAATCTGAAAGAAAATTAATGTACTGACAAGTTTTCAAGTTTGACAAGTTCATTAAAATTTTTTAGCATGTCTTGATAAATTTACTTATCAGCTTTTTACTCTTCTTTCTGCTGGCATTTCCTTAATGTTTGTTTGCTTCACCTCTCTGGTTCATTAGATTGCTATTATTTATGTTTTCATGGACTTTATCTTCACAGTTTACTATATCTTGTAAAGCCTTTTCCACATCTGTTTGGCCAGCTGTACTGGCTGTTTTTGGCAAGGTCATCTGCAGTGCACACCACAGGGTAGTGCGTGCTTTCCGAGTAGCCACACACATTTCTTTAATTGCTGAAGCAAGGGCAAAAACATCTGTAAAGCAAACACTCAGGGTCAGTTCATATTAGATAATCTTTTATGTATCCCTTAACTCTTAAAAAGCCCAATGCTGTGCTATTAAATGATCAAACATCATTATTTTTATAGAAGAAGAATGGCTATTGACTGAGTTAACTATTTGACTTAATATTGAAAAGTGTTGATACTCTGTTTCTGACTTGTATGACAATGACTATGCTTTGGGCAAAACACAGACTTTGACGGAGTTATAATTAAATGGGTAAAATTAACAAAAATTGACCAAAGTACTCACGGAGTAAATTATGTGAGGATGATTTACCAATTTATCTTTAGCTATTATCAAAAGAATATGCCTTATCAAAAGAATATGCATTAACACTATTACCTCTGTCATCTTGGCATCTAGGAACTCCTTGCCTTTGCCGATTTGAAGCATTAACAATTTCATCCTTTCTACGGGACTGAACAATGTGAATGGACTCCAAGTGTCTATCAAGAGCAGTAGAGATATTGGCGTGAAGGGGAGAGCTTCGAAGACGTTCCATTTTGCCTAGTAGAGTCACAACCTGAGGGAAACATTTTAAATTTTGATAAGGCATGTAACCACACTGCCCTGTCTTTAAGTAAGAACAAATCTTCAATGAAGTAGAATAGAGATGAGAGCAATAATATTCATCTAATAAATACTTAAATGCCTACTGGGTCCTGACACCATGCTGGGGAAAATAAAGATGTAAAGTCAGTCTTTTGTACCTACTTGTTTTGGTAATCAGTTACTGGGAATAAGCCACAGTTAAAAAAAATCAAACATTTAAACATTTCCATGTCACTGACAGTGCAAATTTAAGATCTAATATTGTTTTTGGCAAATAAGAGAACAGCCTGCAAATAGAACATTTTTAGGAGGTAGTGTAATCTAAAGGGAAAAACGTTGAGCTAAAAAGGAGAAGTCCTAGATTGATTAATCGTGACCTCAGCAAGTCCTTTTTGGGCTTTCAATATTCTCCTTTTGGAAAGAAATACCAGAAAATTTCAGGTCATACTAACTAGTGGTAGTTTTAAGGAATCCTTAATCCAGTAGGATCAGTAAGGGGAGTATAATTCATAGTTGCATATACCTAATATCTCAAATTCTAAACTTGAAAGGTATAAGGAAAGAGAACTTTTTCAATAATTAGGATTTGAACATCAAATAAACATAGTCATTGCCTTTGGGAGCTAAATGATTTAAAATTCACATAAGAACTTGGTGTTCAGTGATTAGAGACAGTAGAAAAATCTCTCCGTGAAGAAGCTAGCGGCACCTGAATGAATGCCTCTAACCGCATGCTCATTTCAAGTTTCTTTGGAGTGATGCCACTTTGGGTCCATGGAGAAAACAGAAGTACAAACGTATTAAGTATTTTCCTCCCAACTATAAATCCCACCAGGATTCTTGAGGGGGAAACAAAACAACAAAAGGAAAAAAAAAAGGAAAAACCACAAAGAAGAGCTCCAGGCGACTACTAATTATGCATTTTTAAAATTATATATTTTTAAAATAAGAATCATTTAAAATAAATGATAAGTGTAAAGAAAGAAATTTGCAGGGTGCCTGGGTGGCTTAGTTGGTTAAGCGTCCGACTTTCGCTTGGGTCATGATCTCGCGGTTCGTGGGTTCGAGCCCCGTGTCGGGCTCTGTGCTGACTGCCGGCTCGGAGCCTGGAGCCTGTTTCAGTCTGTGACTCCCTCTCTCTCTGACCGTCCCCTGCTCACACTGTCTCTCTCTCTCTCTCCTAGAAATAAATAAAACATTAAAAAAAAAAAAAAAGAAAAATTTGCACAGGTGATTTTTAATAAAAAAGGTGGGTTTTTTTTTTTTTTAAGATTGTATAAAACCAGCAAACTAGAAAGTAGTACAAGGAAAAATATTTTTGCCCTTTGTTCTCATCAGTCTAATGTTGCTAAATATAAAACAATTTTTTTAATGTTTGTTTATTTTTTTGAGAGAGACAGACACTCAGACAGTGTGAGCGGGGAGGGTCAGAGAGAGAGGGAAACACAGAATTAGAAGGACGCTCCAGGCTCTGAGCTGTTAGCACAGAGTCTGATGCGGGATCGAACTCACAAACTGTGAGATCATGACCTGAGCCGAGTTGGCCGTTTAACTGACTGAGCCATCCAGGTGCCCCTAAAAAAATTTTTTTTAATGTTTATTTATTTTTGAGAGAGAGCATGAGCAGGGGAGGGGTGGGGCAGAGAAAGGAGGAGACACAGAATCCAAAGTAGGTACCAAACTCTGAGCTGTCAGCATAGAGCCCAACGTGGAGCTCGAACTCACAAGACTCCAAGATCATGACCTGAGCCAAAGTCGGATGCGTAACCAGCTGAGCCATCCAGGTGCCCCTAATGTTGCTAATACAGATAAAATTATTACAACAGCTATAAACATAAACCTAAATTAATATGAAGCATAAACAAAGCTGGAAAAAGTTTATTATGTTTGCAATCACTTGACTTACTGCCTAGAAATGTATTGCTGAGAAAAAGGAATTTTAACTTGGAATGATTTTAAGAAAAATAATAAAAGATTGAAGTTTTTAACATCTGGCTGTAACCCATGTTAGTATCTGACTGTAATACTGATAAATCCATTATACAAATTTACAGATTTGATAAAAGAATTTCAACTGACCAACTGAAAGCTAGGTAAAATCACTCTTTTTTCTATTGAAGTAGTTCATATCTATATTTTAAAGACAGCAAAGTACATGCAACTGATGTTCAATAAAACAGACTCTGCTATGTTGATTTTTCTAATTTGTAAAATGGCTTTTATTCAATCATAGAAGCAAGCTATCTTCATGCTTTTTCCCAGGAATTTTTTCTAAGTAATCTCTAGGCTCAGTGTGGGGCTGGAATCCATGACTTTGAGATCAAGAGTCCAACACTCCTCCAACTAAGCCAGCCAGGTGCCCCTCCCAGGAATCTTTTATCATATTTGAAAAGCATTACAAGTTTTTAAGAGAGGAAGGTCAAAAAAGAATAACTTTACCCTACTCTATTAAATTCTAAAAAATTCTGAAATTACAAAGGAGATAAGAATAATCATTTGTCAAATTACAAAATGACCTCACGTCAGGATTCTTTACATTTGAAGTGATATGCTACTTTTCTAAAACAAAGCTATTTTATACAATTATGCATACCTACAGTCTCCAGTATTTTTTTTCAGTTTATCAGTATTTCATACATTGCTAGATACACTTAATGTTTGTTGAATAACTCAAGTGTGCAGGGTTAAGAAAATAAAATATGGTAATTCCCTGTTAATTTCCCATTTTGCATGATGCAAATACACCGTGCTCATCTAGCTAGAAAACAAATGTACTTTTTGGTTTTTTTTAGAGAAATTTATAGACTTTTTCTATAAATAGTATTCAAAATTATTTTTGCTTTAAAATTCTGTTGAGGATTAGCTCTATTGCTGATAATAGGCTTTTTTTTTTTAATGTTTTATTTATTTCTAGGAGAGAGAGAGAGAGACAGCGTGAGCAGGGGAGGGTCAGAGAGAGAGGGAGTCACAGACTGAAACAGGCTCCAGGCTCTGAGCTGACAGTCAGCACAGAGCCCGACGCGGGGCTCGAACCCACGAACCGCGAGATCATGACCTAAGCGAAAGTCGGACGCTTAACCGACTAAGCCACCCAGGCGCCCCTGATAATAGGCTTCTTAAAGAGGAACTATTTAAATTCCTAAACCTTTTTTTTAATGCTTATTTTATTTTGAGAGACAGAGAGAGAGAGAGAGAAAGAGCATGAAAAGGGAAAGGGGCAGAGAGAGAATTCCAAGCAGGCTCCACACTGTCAGCGCAGAGCCTGATGTTGGGCTCTATCCCATGAACTGTGAGATCATGACCTGAGGGGAAATCAAGAATTGAACGCTAAAGCAACTGAGCTGCCCAGGTGCACCTACTAAATCTGCTTTTAAAAGGATTGAGGGGGTGCTATTTCCCCTTTTGTAACTATTAATCATAGTTGTAGGACTGAACAGGGAAAAGAATTTCAGAGAATTATGCATAAATGGGATTTAAAAATCATTCAGAACTCTGACTTGCTGAAACATTTTAAAATTTTATCAAGCAATTAAAAAAATCTATTTTTGGATATTTTTACAGCTTACTCTGGCTTGTTCTCGAAGTTCATCCACAATTAAGCGATCAACTCGAGATGGGTTGGAGGTCAGCCTTGGAATTGGAGTGTTGTTAGTACTGGATACTTTTTTCCCTGGGTAATTCTTGGCCAGGGCCAATTCAGTCTGTAAAAAATTATATAATTTTTAGATGCTGAATTTTCTAAATATGATTCAATTATGAATAACATTTCTCATAGGCCTAATAAATTGAAAATGACTACTTTAAAATTGTTTCAGTATCAAACAAATGCAAACCACAATACCACTGTATTTTTCTATATTTAATGCATATAAAATACCTGAAGACTCCAACGGTTTAATACTTAATTAAAATAACTTTTTTTTAAGATTATATTTTTAAGTAATCTGTACCCAGTGTGAGACTTGAACTTAAAAAACTCTTGAGGTCAAGGGTCACATGCTCTTCCGATGGAGCCAGCGAGGTGCCCCCAAAGTAGTAAACTTTTGGCTCATTAAGGAAAAACTCTACTTCATAGGCAAAAAAATCCTTTATATAAATAACAATGTTTTAAGCCTTACATTTTTTAAGTCATCTAATTGCTTACAGTCATGGAGTTAAATACTTTACATTATAGAAGAATTCAGCTTAGAAATAAGTTCAGCTTGAACTACACTAACAAAATGAAGATAGAACATCCTACATTACTCCTAAACGGACAGATTTGTATTACCTTTTTTCTCTCCTTTTCTAATGCTCTCCATTGTTCATAGCACTCTTCTAGTCGAATATGAAGTTCACTGGCTGGTCCACTACGGGTTTTAATTGGTCTTTGAAATCCAAAAGTTGGCACGAAACCAGCAAAGGAATTATCACCATACATCATATCATTAAAATAAGGGTATAAGTGGCTTAAGTCATCATAAGAAAACAAATCATAAGAATCCAACAGTGGAACAACTGAATGGCCAAATGGGTGAGTGGATCTTAGGGGAAACCCATTTGAACCAAGTTGTTGAAAATTCTGATTATGCCTTAAATCTCCCATCATATAATTATTAGAAAAGCACGACGCCTGTGTGCGATTCACACGGCTATTAATATTGTTGTCTCCACTTCCCTGTCTGTGGGTATTAAAATGACCCTGTGACTCCAACAGATCTTGATATGTATTTTGAGATAAGCCATCTAAATGCTTTGGACCTTCCTCAGGATCATAATGTCCACTCTGAGGCTTAGCTTGAAAATTATGTTTGTTTACGTTTTCAATGATCCCATACTGCTGAGCTGCATAGTTATCACAAAATCCATTTGGCTGCTTTACTTTTTTATCAGTAACTGATTCAAAGAGATTTTCTTCTCCAGTCTTTGTCAGTCCTTCCATGTGATTGACAGATTGAATTCTTTCTGCACCATTGTAACTGAAATCAAAACTAGAAAATGCTGAAGGGTTTTCTTGGCAATACTTCTGAAATAAACTGCTATTTGGGGTTAAATTTGTGGATGATAGTTGGGGGAAATCTGAAGAATGGTTAGAACCTTTAGAAGCTACACTTAAGTGACTATTTAATTTCATCAAGTTACCTTGATTTCGATAAGGAATAGGAGTGTTACTTTTTGCTTGGACATTCATCCAAGTTGGTCTGTTTAAGTTGATACCTCCTGAAGGTGTTGCTGAGTTTGATAATAAATTCACAGATTTAAAATACTCAGAATTTGAGGGGTCAGGTTTAGTAAACTGTTGTTTTTCTGTGACATTAGCAAAATCATTATTAGCTGGACAAGCTGCGTGAGGTTTTAGTCCATATTCTGATTTTAAGCCAAAATCAGCAGTGAATGCTGCTTCCTTTGCAAACTGTTTTTCTGTTAGATGTGGTGTGGTTTTTGGAAATGCGAAATTCTGCTGGTCAGGTACTGTCTCTTCCACTTTTTTCTGATTTGCTGGTTTAACCTGAAATAACTTTGTGTAGGTGTCTGCTTCTACAGTTGGTGTTTCAGGTGTGCCATTGGCTAATTTTTTGCTATCTTGGATGTTAAAATTCGAGCACTTATTAAGCTTAGCCTTATTAGTATGAACATATTCTGGGTATCTACAATAATCTGTGTTTTCGTTGTATCTGTTAAATTGAGAAAGAAACATCTCTGCCCTTTTTTGCTGTAATGGTGCTTCAAGACCTTTAGCACATATTTTCTCTCTTCCATAAGGGTAAGTATCAATTCCTGATTCTTTCATGATGTCAGACAGACCCGTCTGTGATGTAAAACAGTTTTTGATAAATGGATAATCTTGGAATGTTGTCTTAGCTGTATCATTTGTCTGGATATTGTAACAGTTAGAATGATCACTTCGTGAGGGGTACATCCATTGTTCTTCAAGGTCTAGACCAGTAAATCCATGATAAATTTCATCTATTTTTTGTTGTGGTGTTAGATTACTATTATGCAGGTATTGCTTTTCCATTGCTGACACAGATTCACCACTATAAAAAGCTTGCTGAGAGATGGCTGTATCTATTGGCCTTTTGGATTCTGTTAAGAGGTCATGGTGATCTGCAAATCTGCTTGTGTTCATTGGCCAAACTGACTTTAAATTGGAAGAGCAGGTCCTAGAACAAGTAAATATATTTAATTACAACTCAGATTTTAAAATGACTTTATTTCCAGTGGAGAAGGTAGGACAGGTTCTCAAAACATTTATATTGCCTCACCTCCCCATTAATCCTAACCTTGCCTTATAAATTACCATTACATCCAAATAATTTTCTATCACTTGAAATGTGCCACATGCTACATTAATATGCATTTTAATCTTAATATGTCTTCTGTATACTTTCCCAAGAGGCATTAACTGAGGCCTGAGGCTGGTGACTACATGGTCTTGCATGAATTGTTTATCTATAGTAAGCAGGAAACAAAGTAATTTTTTCCTTTAATTAGGTTATTATAGAATACAAAAATGTTGTTGACCACATTTTTTTAAATGAAAAAGATGTACTTTGCTAAAACTATTACTAAAATTAAAACATTTTAATTGGTTACATGTGTGCTGCATATTTCCCCATTTATGAAATATGGCATTTGGGTAGTGTGGCTTCCATACCCAAAAAAGCAATCAAAGTGTATTTAAAAAATTTTTACTATATGAATAAAATCCATACGTATTTCTGCATAGCAGTAATGATAGTTTTATTCTTTAGGATAGATGTATAAAAGCTCTGTGGAATTTGTACTCTAAAGCCAAACTTTAGCTCATGAACTCAAGGGAAATAGCTCTGAATTATGCAAGAATAACTTTCCAAATGAAAATTCTTAATAGCAAATTAAACTTTAAGCCTGAAACTTCCAATCGTATGGCAAGTACCTCAGCAAAGTCAAGGCTGTTAAAAACAAATATTTGAATTAAGATGTCTATTGTCAGATGATCCCCTATTAAGTAAAAATAAAAGCTAATAAATACAGTAATCTGGTATGTGTGAATTCAAAAGCTTACTATTTACCATATAGCTTATATAATATACTAACCCCTCAGCAAAATATGGCTGTGACTTATCTTGTTCTTCCAAAATGTTAGACACAAGTCCATATAAGTCTGTTTCACTGCCAAAGTCGTTTCTTTCTGTTTGAATCCTAAAAATAAATGAATATCACATATAAATTATTTTTCTCATAGTGAAATACAATATATTGATTTCTATTTCCTGACTTCTTATGCCATTATTTTTCTACAAAATACTTGGATTTAATTTATCCCATCATTTCAAATAAAGAGAATATAGGAACTCAAGAATATTTTCCACCTCAGGGGAGCCTGGATGGCTCAGTCAGTTGAGCGTCTGACTAGATTTCTGCTTGGGTTATGATCTCACAATGGGTTCGGGCCCCGTGCTGGGCTCTGTGCTGGTGATATGGGGCATGCTTGTGATTCCCTCTCTCTCCTTTCTCTCTCTGCACCTCACACTTCCTCTTTTTTTTTTTTAAAGAATATTTTCCACTTTAGCATAGTGCCCATGCTTGCATGTTTCTCCATTTCAAATCCTTCATCTAGTTTGCAATGTATGCTTAACTCTTATTTCTCCCAAACACATGCTATTCATTTTAAGTTCCAAGATATAAATCTCTGACTTATGATGTTTTAGACATGCTTGGCACCACGGCTGCTTCTAAAGGCATATCTGGTCCCATTATACATTATTCCATCAACACATGCTCAGATTTTTCATTTGTGATTTGAAAACCATACAAATCTGCTACTCTATTTTTGTGACTCTTTAGACCAAATGTTGGATTTAAAAAGTGAAAAGTGATATGGTCATCCTAGATACCACAGGAATATTACAGTTGTTCCTTAAATGTAACAGATTTGTTGGCTCTCCCTAAATCCTTACTAAAGTAACTAGAGCTCCATGTACCTGAAATCCTACCTTGTGACTAACACTGTCTAATACAAAATGTAAAAACCAGGAGATGGAAAATTAGTGCCTTTTAATACCCTATTTAAACCAATTTGCTCCTAGAAGTAATATGTTGCTTTAAGTTGTAACTTCTTGTTTTATCACACTTTATTTCTAACACTTCATAGTGGTAGGACATTTTAGAAATAAAAATACCTTTATATTTGCATAACACTCAAACAGTTCATTGATCTTCATAACATAAGATGGGTAGGTATTAGTAATCTTTTAGCTATTGAAGAATGATCATTTGAGATATTAAGAAACTTGTATTTTGCAAGTGTATGTGATTTGTCATCCTGTACACTTGTTGAACAAATGGTTTGCCTACAAGTCTAATGCTTTTTCTACTATATCGTGTTATTTCAAAAATATTGGATGCAGTTTTTTGTATAATAATATATTAATATATTTCTAAAATAATTGAATGTAATAAACTATTAAAGTTGTTATTGGGAAGTGTTAAGAGTTAAGGTGAACTTCCATTTTCTTTTATAGATTTCTGTACAGTCTGAATTTTTGCAATGAACATATATCAACTGAAAAAATGCTTTTGTATAATTATATGTTAGTCTTTCTAGTAAGTTCACTATTTTATAGAACTCACCAAAAATTTAAAATTTTTAACTTTTTAAAGTAATCTCTACACCCAATAGGAGAATCAAACTCATGACCCCTAGATCAAGAGTCACACGCTCCACAGACCGAGCCAGCCAGGCACCCCAGTTTTTAACATTTTTTTAAACATTCTTCAATTAATAAGATTTTTAAGGAGGGCACCCAGCTGTCTCAGTCGGTAGAGCATGTGACTCTTGATCTCGGGGCCATGAGTTTGAGCCCTCTGTTGGGTGTAGAGTTTAAAAAGAAGCTTGAGGGGTGCCTGGGTGGCTCAGTCAGTTAAGTGTCCGACTTCGGCTCAGGTCATGATCTCACGGTTCGTGTGTTCGAGCCCCACATCAGGCTCTGTGTTGACAGCTAGCTCAGAGCCTGGAACCTGCTTCGGATTCTGCGTCTCCCTCTCTCTGACCTTCCCCTGCTCACGCTGTGTCTCTCTCTCTCTCAGAAATAAATAAAAACATAAAAAAATTAAAATAAAAAAATAAAAAAAAACATGTAAGATTTTTAAAATAATTATTGTCCAATTAAAATAAAGCTGCATCAGCCTTTATCAACTGCTCCCTTATACATAATTAAAATAAAAGCAGATGTTACTCCTTTAGACTTCTCTTTCCAAAAGGCTCCCATAATATCCTATACTCCTTTTTAAACTGCACTAGACTTGTGCCCAGCAAGTCACCACTGTCATCGTTGGCATCATCATCAGCATTATTGTAAGATCTATAAAGTTGGAGATCATATTTGCCATGTTAATTGTAATATCCCTGGTAAGAGAGATCTGGCATAGAGTTAGGCCTTTAACGTTAATGAAATTAAAAAATAAGTAGGGGGGTCTGGGTGGCACAGTCAGTTGGGCATCACGCTCTTGATTTCAGCTCAGGTTATGATGTTACAGATTGTGAGATCAGGGTCCTCGCTGGGCTCCATGCTGACAACATGGAACTTGCTTGGGATTCTCTCTCCCTCTCTCTCTCTCAAAAATAAACAAACAAACAAATCTTATGTTTGATAAAATCCTGTTTGTTGTACACTTGTGAAGGAAATAATTACTGAAAATTTAGATTAAAGTTAGATGAAAAAATAGATCTAAAAATTATAATCTATTTATATAAGTTATATTTAGAAAGAGGAACTTAAGATTTACTCACTAAGGGCTACCTCTACTGAATAAACAAAAAGTAATGAGCTAAAAATTATAACACAGAACTGCCCAGCATAGGGTTTCTAAAAGTTTGATAAACATAAAATTGTAATGCCATAACCTTAAAATGCTGATGTAGGGAACAAAGAGTTAATACAACTGGGTTCCCATGTAATCAAACTTTAAAAGTTTTCATTTAGCCTGAAAAGTCTAATTTATTAATTTACCTGTTCTTTACATTGATCTGAGAATTAGAAGGCTGTTTAATATCATCTCCGTAAGTAGACCATGGTGCATAGAAAAGTGAAGAATCTATAGAACTTGAATATTCTGCTGATGAAGAAAGTGGAGTATAGGGCTGCCTTGGATCAACACTGTCTTCACTCTGAAATTTTAAAGACATGTTTGCACATGAAAAAAGTCAAAATTACATTTATTACAGAATATTAGTGAAATAATAAGAAATTAGAGGAAATAACACATGCGTTAGAGTTGGGATGACTTAAAATCTAGACTAAGCTGGGGCACCTGGGTGGCACAGTCGGTTAAGCCTCCGACTTCAGCTCAGGTCATGATCTCACGGTTCACGGGTTCGAGCCCCGCATTGGGCTCTCTGCTGACAGCTATCTCAGAGCCTGGAGCCTGTTTCAGATTCTGTGTCTCCCTCTCTCTCTGACCCTCCCCTGTTCACACTGTCTCTCTCTCTCTCAGAAATAAATAAAAATATAGAAAAAAAATCTAGACTAAGCTACCTAAATTTACTTCCCACTAGGGGTTCATGAATTTTTTCTGTAAAGGGTCAGGAAATAAATACTTTAGGGTTTGCTGGCTGGTAAGGTCTCTGTTTAAAGTTCTTAACTCTGCTGTTCTAGCACCAAAGCAAACCACAGACAGTATGTAAGGGGTATGACTGTGTTCCAATAAAATTTTGTTTAAAACTCAGGCAAATCTGATCAGTATTTGCTGCCTATCCCTGGTATGAAATACCTACAATTACTACACTTTTAATTTTTAACAGATGAGTGTTATGTAGACATTAGCAGTGTAATTTTCAAGAAATCATTTACAAAATTCAGTCTTAATGCCCCCAATCTGTGGAAAAAAAAAGGCGAATGTACATTTATTTATATAGAATTTTCAAAGAAATTCTACGTAACATTATATTTGGTCAACCTTGTGACAGGAGTACTGTATTTTAAGAACAAGGAAACTGAGGCTTCAAGTTACTGAGCTGATAGATGACAAAACTAAACCTAAACTCAAGGTCTTCTTACTCCTACTGTAGGAACTTTTAAATAATATCTTTAATTTTCAGCCTAGTTTCTATTTCTAAGAGATATTATAAAAATGATGATATATAAAACTTTATGATGTCTTCAGAAATTTAAAAGCTATTACTACAATTAGAAGAAAATATAAGCTCTTTTTTTGGGGGAGGTGAATTGTTCTATAATTTACTTTGAGTAAATAGGGTAAAAGTTTGAGTTTTAAAATTTTATTGATTTAAAATACTGCCTCTTAGGGCACCTGGGTGGCTCAGTTGGTTAAACGTCTGGCTCTGGATTTTGGCTCAGGTCATGATCTCACAGTGGTGTGATCAAGCCCCATGATGGGCTCTGTGCTGAGCCTGGAGCCTAGTTAAGGTTCTCTCTCTCTCTCTCTCTCTCTCTCTCTCTGCCCCTCTCCCTTGCATGCTCTCTCTCTTTCAAAAATAAACAAACAAAATACTGCCTCTTTCCAAAAGGAATTAATGTGCAATGAAAATAAGTTTAGATACTTAAAATAGTAGAATGAATTTAACAAATAATAAAGATTAACTTATTTAGATGTATTTTATTCTAGAAAATGCTTCTTTAAAGAAGTCTGAAAGTATACATTCATATATTTTAATTCTCCAAATGAAATCTGAGATGTAATAACTATAAATATCTGGACATAGTTAAAATAGGATTTTCTTATACAGAAGAAATATAATCCTGGCTAAAAATATTTTCTAATTGCTTTTATAAAGTTTACATAAAGAGAGAAGACATATTTAAATCAAAGTATTCTTAAATTTTTGTTCCTTATATACATAGTTGAAATACAACTCTTTAAACATAACACTGAGTTTCTATTATACTAGTAAAATATGAAAATTAGTATCTTCCAATCACCCATCTTTAAGAATCTCAAATGTTTTACAAGTATTTGCTTAAATTCTGGTTATGACTGTTATTTGAAAACTACATGTTATAACTGTCGTGTGTGTGTGTGTGTGTATGTGCTGACTATGCTGAAGCTGGGGAAACTGAGGCACCGAAATACTTTTGCTAACTGTGTCACTAAAAACTACTTTCCAGAATTTCTTAGTTAGCAATAACTGTTACAAAGCCTTTTATCTTTGGAATCTTTCTTAATTTTCTTCCTTTAATTCTGAAGTTTTTATCATAGGTCCATCTTAACTCTCTTTTAGATGTGAAACATCCAAAGTGACATAAGTAATTGTTCATCTTGTTGATATAGTGACTTAAAGGAAGTATTTTCAGATTATGTAATATCAAACAAGATATACAGTATTTGAAACTAAGTGAATTTTAGGAATATTCTTTCAACTTCGTTTTATATTTTAAAGTAAGATTTGAGTATTTGCAAAATTAAATCCTTTTATAAGATTGATTTCAATTTTGTATTCTAGGATAAAACAAATAGCTAAAGTAATGTGGTGGATTCAAACACAATTATACTTTAAATATCTGGACTCTTCTCAGTTAAAACATTTATAGGAATTAAATTCCCAAATGCTTGGGTTTGGCATAATAATCCATCTAGATAACTGCAAAATGTATCACACATATCCTGGATATACTTGATTGAAATGAAATCCAGGTAAATTTGAGTAGCTGTGAAAACAGTATAGAGAACAGTGGAATGCTGGTCTTGGCAGTAAAAATGCCTGGGGTCCACTTAGGCTTTGTCACTTAAGACATGAATCAAGCTGAACCTCAGTTTCTCAGTCTGTACAGTGGGTGCAATATTATACAGAATTGTAGCATGGATTAAATAAAATTATTTATTTGGGACTATTGTTATAACTCAATGTATAGCAATAACAACCGTGACGTCCCGGTTAAATAATTTCCAATGAAAATGACTTACACCACCCAGAGCCTAATTTAATACGATTAATAAAACTAAAGGTTTTCGGTGAAGCAAAAGCTAGCGTGTAATCTAAGACCCTATTAAAGCCAGAAAATGAAGGTGTCCAGGAAACTTTCACCTTCCAACCATCAAAGGTATGTTTGGGCCGACTTGCAATAAATGCTTGGAGGAACAACTATTTTACGCTCTTACTAAATATGGATTTTCCTACATTTAAACGAAAACAAGAATCAATGTGAAATCTTGTTTTCAGAGCAAACTACAGAAGTGCGGACTCTGTGTTGAAATTAGTACCGGCTTTTAAACAGAAAGAAAGGAAGAAGGTTCTTGGCTTTCTGGTCCTAAACTTGGAGCAATTTCTTTCTTTCTTTCTTTCTTTTTTATATTTTTTTATTTATTTCTAGGAGAGAGAGAGAGAGAGATAGCGTGAGCAGGGGAGGATCAGAGAGAGAGGGAGACACGGACTCTGAAATAGGCTCCAAGCTCTGAGCTGGCAGTCAGCACAGAGCCCGACGCGGGGCTCGAACCCACAAACCGCGAGATCATGACCTAAGCAAAAGTCGGACGCTTAACCGACTAAGCCACCCAGGCGCCCCTCGTAGCAATTTCAACACCTATAGGAATGGGCCCGGGGAAACGACTTTGACTTGGGGTGGGGTGAGGGTCCTCTAACAAGGGACGGACCTGCGATTTGTAGCAATCATAGAAGGAAGCGGAGCTGCTCAGCATCACGCTGTTGAACACATCCGTGAGTCTGCTGCTGGGGTCGGCACCGAGGTTCCAGCAGCGGGTCGCACCTCCACGGAACGCTATCTTGGGCTGCACGGAAACAGGGACAGGGACGAAGCGGGAGCCGCATCACGCACTGCAAAGCCAGGCCCGAAACGACGGACGGAGGGTGTCCCGCCGCTCTTCTCGCCCCTCCACTCGGAATCCGCTCCGAGGACCCGGGGCCGATCCCGGGGCTGCCGCCTCTCTGTCCCCGGGCTTCCCCCTCTCTGCCTGTGGGCCCCACCTCTGCGGGCCGACCGCAAAGGCACGGCCGTCGACGGCCGTGACAGGGCCACGCTGCCGGCCACAGCCTCAGCGCCGCCGCCGCCCGACGTGGAGGAGACGACGGCGGCCCTGGCGTCGCGGCCACCGCGGCCCGGCCCGCCGGGTCCTGTCAGCCCTCGCCGCGCCCCCCGAACCCCCATCCCGGGCCCGGCCAGCCGCGGCACCACCCCCAGCCCGCACAGGCGTCTCGCCGGGCCGGCGGGCGTCCCGTCGGGGAACCTCCCGGGGGACCCGCACTCCCCAGCGCGGCCGCGGCCTCCTCAGTGCACCGCGTCCGGGACGCTCCCGCCACCCGCCTCTCCTCACCGTCGCCATTCTCCAAGCCTGGCCGCTCCCCGGACCCCGACCGTTCCCACCGGTTACCTCAAGTACCCCCCTCAGGCCTGGGGGGTGAGGGGGCGGACAGGTGACTCCGCCTCTCACCTCCATGGGGGACCCCAGCCCCTCCCGGACTAGGTACAGCTCCTGGGGTACGGGGGTGAGGGGGGGCGTCGAGGCCCGGCTCCCTCAGCCCGCACCCCGCCGCTGCCGCCGCCGCCGCCCCGAGCGCTGCTCGGAGCCAGTCTGTGGGTGGGGGGGCCGGAGCGGGGAGGGAGGGGCGGGGGGGAGAGGCCGTTACATTGCCTACCCCCTGCTCGAGACCAGGCACTGCACGCGACCCTGCACCGGCCCGCCCCGCCACTCCCCACACCCATCTGAGAGGCCCGCCCCCCCCGCTTCGCACCCCCTCATTGGCCCTCTGCCCGGCCAATAGGCAACGACCTCCAGGGCCTGTAACCCCCCCCCCCCCAGAGACTAGGCCGAGAAGGGGCCGTTAGCTGACCTCGCTCTTCTGCAGCTTCTGAATCTTTCCCGCTCAAAGTAAACCTGTTGGGGATTGGCTCGGACTGGCAAGCAACAGCTCTATGATTGGTTAATAGGGCAGCGGAGGGGCGGGGCGTGGACGGTAGGAACGTGAGCGGGCCTACCCGGTGGGAGAAGTCATGGAAGTGGTCGGAGGATTTGACAAATCGCTCAGCAACTGGCTCATAATCCTGAGCCTATCGCTGCGCATCTTGTGCCAACATTTCGTTTTTGACCCTTGGACCCTCCCCTAACTCCCAGAATCCTTTGGAGCAGCCAAGAGGATAATAGACGTTCCGGTTTACAGAAGGTGAGGAATCCGTATGGAGTTGGGTGTTGTTGGGACAGCCCCTTCCGAAGCAGAGCCGCCTTCTGTTCTAGGCCCCGGGCTGCAATCGGGTTGAAGGCGTTTTGGTGTTAATGTAACTCCTGAACAAATTTCACTCTGACCTGCCCCAGACAGGCCATTTACATGGACAGTCTCATTTGGAGATGTGATAGTTTCAGAGAAATGTTAAATGTTGTGTGCGTTGAAATATTAAAGATGAGAAACATAAAGGCTGCAAACGCCTTCAGGTGTTTATATTTAAAATAAAAAACTTGAGAAGCGGTCAGTAGAGTGAAAGATGTTTTTTTAATTCAGGAACAAATGGAAGTCGTACAGGGGGATAAGTTTTATTGGCTCATATTATCCCCCATAGTTATTTTAGATCTCTACCCAGCTTTGGTTTCAGAAAGCAGACCAGGAAAGCTGCCCGGGTGGCTCATTCAGTTGAGGACCGGGACTCCATTTCCGCTCAGGTTATGATCCCAGGGAGTTGGGATCCACTCCCCAAGAGGGCTCTGCGCTGAGCATGGAGTCGGCTCAAGAGTCTCTCCCTCTGCCCCTCTCCCCCTTTTGTGCGCGCGCGCGCTCTCTCTCCCTAAAATAATAATAAAAAGTTATTATATATATGTATGTATTCTTAAGTTTTAGTTATTTTGAGAGAGAGTGCGTGAGTGAAGACGGGCAGAGAAGGGGGGAGAGAGAGAATCCTGCACTATTAGTGCAGAGCTGGATGTGGGGCTTGAACTCACAAACTGTGACATCATGCTTGAGGTGAAGTCCACTGCTTAACCAACTGAGTCACCCAGGCACTCCTAGTAAAAAAAAAGCTGACCAGGTGAAGGTGGCTGTACCGATTGAATTTCTTTCCCTACTTCGCCCTTAAAGTTCCTGATGTGGAGCTCATTCTCCCCTTGCACTGACAGTATTCTCTACTCCTCTGCCTCCAGCATTGTACCCAAAAGAATTTTGAGAAAGTTTGATACCTCTTATAGATCTGCATTATTGTAGTAAGATATACATAAGATTTACCATTTTAATCATTTTCTAGTGTACCATCCAGTGATGTTAAGTACATTCCTAATGTGCAGCCATCACTGCTGTCCATTTCCAGATAATTCTCATTATCTGAAACAGAAATTTCTGTACTCAGTAAACAGTAACTCCCTATTTCCTCTCCCATCAACCCCGGATAACCTCAATTCTAATTTCTGTCGCTAGGATTTTGCCTCTTCTAGGTATCTCACCTAAATATTTGTCCCTTTGTGACTCATTTTCATTAGCAAATGTCAAGGTTCATCAATGTTGTTGCATGTGTCGGAACTTCCTTTTTATAGCTGAATAACATTCCACTGTCCATGTATACCACATCTTGTCCATCCTTTTGTCAGTTTGATGGACACTTGGGATTTTTCTCTTTTTCACTATTGTGAATAATGCTGCTATGAACATTAGTGTATAAGTATCTGATTTTTTAAAAAATTCTTTTGAGTATTGGGGTGCCTGGGTGGCTCAGTCCATTAAGCATCTGACTCTTGATTTCGGTTCAGGTCATGATCTTACGGTTCATGGGTTCACGCCCCAGTTTGGGCTCTGTGCTGACATCATGGAGCCTGCTTGAGATTCTCTCTCTCCTTCTCTCTCTGCCCCTCCCCCGCATGCTCTCTCTCTCAAAATAAATGAATAAACTTAAATAAATAAATAAGATCTGTTGAAAAGAAAAGGAAAGAAACGGGGCACCTAGGTGGCTCAGTTGATTAGGCTGACTCTTGATTTCGGCTCAGGTCATGATCTCACAGTTAGTGAGATCAGGCCCCCATGCTGATGAGCATAGAGCCCACTTGGGGTCCTCTCTCTCCCTCTCTCTCTGCCCATCCCCCACTCATGCTCATTCTCTGTCTCTCTAAAAAATAAATAAACATTAAAAAAAAGAAATGAAGGTTATAGGAAAATTTAACATTCCATTGAACTCAGGTTCAATTATTAAAGAGAACACTTTGATTATAGAACAGGGCAAGTATTGGGGCACCTGGGTGGCTTAGTCGGTTGAGCGTCCGACTTTCGCTTAGGTCATGATCTCGAGGTTCATGGGTTCGAGCCCCGCGTCGGGCTCTGTGCTGACTGCCAGCTCAGAGCCTGGAGCCTATTTCAGAGTCTGTGTCTCCCTCTCTCTCTGACCCTCTCCTGCTCACGCTGTCTCTCTCTCTCTGTCCTAGAAATAAAATAAAAATTAAAAAAAAAAAAAAGAACAGGGCAAGTATTTCGTGTGTAAGTAGTTCTTTCTTTCAGCTCTTATATTTCTTTTTTGGAAGGTCTCATTCTTTTTTTTTTATATTGAATTTTATTTATTTTTTTCCAACTTTTTTTAATTTTTATTTTTATTTTATTACAAATAGTTTATTGTCAGATTAGTTTCCACATAACACCCAGTGCTCATCCCCACAAGTGCCCTCCTCCATG